>NC_083243.1:520767-705767 GCF_032191835.1 Heteronotia binoei | reverse complement strand
AAATCCAGTGACAATACTTTAGCAGTGAGACCCTATAGAAAATCCATTGATAACTCCTTACCATTAAGATTTGATAGCTGTCATCCTACACATTTGAAAAAGAGTTTGCCTGTTTCGCGGTTAATTAGAGCTAGATGAAATTCAACACGTTGGGAGGACTTTGAGGGTGAAATGTCTCGAGTCTGTATCCAATTTAAAGCGTGTGGATACCCTGAGCATGTAATTAATTCAGCGTGTAAACAATAAGATGTCAAGAACGACAATGTTGTCCAAACAAAAACAAACTGTGGAGAATGAGGGGAGAGAACAGAGCAGATTGACACATGTGTTCCAGTTTTCCCCTTTGTCCTATTCTGTCCAGAATGCTCTTAGGAAATTTTGCTTTATAGTGAAAAATATTCCAGGCTGTGAGAACTTCCCTAAAATTGGTTATAGGAGAACTAGGAACTTGTCTGATTTTTTGGTACTCTCTCTCTCTCGGCTTGGCTTCGCGAACGAAGATTTAAGAAGGGTGCAATAGTCCACGTTTGCTGCAGGCTCGCTGGTGGCTGACAAGACCAATGTGGGACAGGCAGGTCCGGCCACAGCGGCTGCAGGGAAAAGTCTGATTTAGGGTTGGTCCTGTAGCAGTGCGATTCTTCCTCAATCTCCTTTTGTCCTCAAGACCAGCTATGCGCGTGTTCTCAAAGGAAGAGACAGCCTGGTGGATGGTGTGCCTCCATGCTTTGCGATCTGAGGCTAGGTCAGACCACTGGTGATGGTTGATGTGACAGGTGCTAAGGGATTTCTTCAAGGAGTCCTTGTACCTCTTCTTTGGTGCCCCTCTATTTCGATGGCCGGTGGAGAGTTCGCCATACAGGGCAATCTTGGGAAGGCGGTGGTTTTCCATCCTAGAAATATGCCCTGCCCAGCGCAGCTGCGTCTTCAACAGCAGTGCCTCGATGCTGGTAACCTCTGCCCGCTTGAGGACTTCAGTGTTGGTCACAAAGTCACTCCAGTGGATGTTGAGGATGGTGCGAAGGCAGCGCTGATGAAAGCGCTCAAGGAGTCGCAGGTGATGACGGTATAAAACCCACGATTCGGAGCCATAGATGAGGGTTGTCATCACAACCGCTTTGTAAACATTGATCTTTGTGCCTTTTTTCAGATGCTTGTTGCTCCACACTCTTTTGTGCAGTCGGCCAAATGCACGGTTTGCCTTTGCCAGCCTGTTGTCAATCTCCTTGTCGATCTTGGCATCTGAGGAGATGATGCACCCCAGGTAGCTGAACTGCTGGACTGTCTTCAGAACTGATTCACCCACAGTGATGCAGGGAGGGTGATAATCTTCCTGGGGTGCAGGCTGGTGGAGAACTTCTGTCTTCTTCAGACTAACTTCTAGGCCGTATAGCTTGGCAGCCTCTGCAAAGCAGGACGTCATATGCTGCAGAGCTGATACCGAGTGGGAGACGAGTGCAGCATCATCAGCAAACAGTAGCTCTCGGATGAGTTTTTCCATTGTCTTGGAGTGTGCCTTTAGTCGCCTCAGGTTGAACAGGCTGCCATTGGTGCGATAGCGGATGTAGACACCATCGTCCTCATCTAGATCTACTGCGGCTCTTTGAAGCATCATGCTAAAGAAGATCGTAAAGAGAGTTGGCGCGAGAACGCAGCCTTGCTTTACACCTGTGCCTATTGGGAAGGGCTCCGAGAGGTCGTTGCAGTGTCTGACTTGGCCTCGCTGGTCTTCGTGTAGCTGGATGATCATGCTGAGGAACCTTGGGGGACATCCTAAACGTTCCAAGATTTGCCACAGGCCTTTCCTGCTAACGGTATCGAAAGCTTTGGTAAGGTCGACAAAAGTCACATACAGACCCTTGTTCTGTTCCCTGCATTTCTCTTGGAGCTGCCTGAGAACAAATACCATGTCGGTGGTGCTCCTGTTAGCTCTGAAGCCGCACTGGCTCTCTGGGAGGAGTTCTTCTGCAATGGTGGGCACCAGTCTGTTCAGGAGTATTCTGGCAAGGATTTTGCCTGCGATGGAGAGCAGGGTTATCCCCCGGTAGTTGGAGCAGTCTGACTTTTCCCCTTTGTTCTTGTATAGGGTGATGATGATTGCATCGCGAAAGTCCTGTGGTAATTTGCCTTGTTCCCAGCAGGTGACAAGTACTTTGTGAAGTGAGCTATGTAGTACTGTGCCCCCATGCTTCCAGATCTCTGGTGGAATTCCATCAACTCCTGCTGCCTTGCCACTTTTCAGTTGCTTGATGGCTTTAACAGTCTCTTCTAGGGTGGGGATCTCATCCAACTCTGTTTTCACCGGTTGAAGTGGGGTGAGGTGGATTGCTGAATCTTGAACTACGCGGTTGGCACTGAAGAGAACCTGAAAATACTCTGACCACCGGTTCAGTATGGATGCCTTGTCTGTGAGGAGCACTTGGCCGTCTGCACTATGCAAGGGACTCTGAGCCTGATATGATGGACCATATACTGCCTTCAGGGCTTCGTAGAACCCTCTTAAATCACCAGTGTCTGCACACAGCTGGGTTCTCTCTGCAAGCTTGGTCCACCACTCGTTCTGAATGTCTCGAAGCTTGCGCTGGAGGTTGCTACATGCAGCGCGAAAGGTTGCTTTTTTCCCAGGACAGGAGGGCTGAGCAAGATGTGCTTGGTAGGCAGATCTCTTTTTTGCCAGTAATTCTTGGATCTCTTGATTGTTCTCATCAAACCAGTCCTTGTTCTTCCTTGTGGAGAACCCGAGGACTTCTTCAGAGATCTGCAGGACGGTAGTTTTTAGGTGTTCCCAGAGTGCTTCTGGAGAAGGGTCTGTGGGGCAACTGAGGTCCTCAATTCTTGACTGGAGTTTTGCCTGGAAGGCAGCTTTAACTTCGGCTGACTGGAGGCTGCCAACCTGAAACTTCCTCCGAGGGATACCTCCTCTCCTGGGTGTGGGTTTAAAGTGAAGACGGAGATTGCAGCGTACAAGACGATGATCCGTATGACATTCTGCGCTGGGCATTACTCGGGTGTGTAAGACATCTCGAAGGTCTCTCTGGCGCACCAGAATGTAGTCGATAAGGTGCCAATGCTTGGACCGTGGGTGCATCCAGGTTGTCTTCAGACTTTTTTGGTACATTCTGATTTTAAAAGCACAACTTGTATCAAAATTAATGGTGGACATCATAAATGTGGAGTGTGCTCCGCTTGCCCGTTATCATTAGACCTGAAAGAATTTGTTCATCCTGTGACAGGTTTCAAGTTTTGTTTAAATGACATCACAACTTGCTCTACCAAGGGTTGGATTTATATCATTTTGTGTCCTTGTTCAAAAATCTATTGTGGGAGTACCAGACGTGCAGTTAGAACACGCGTCCTGGAAAACAGGTCTCATGCTAAAAATTTAGTTTCTGAAGCTTCTCTTACCGACCATTTTCACCAATTAAAACATGATCCCAATGACTTAATTTTTTTTGTGATAGAGAAGTTTCCATTATGACTGCAGGGTAAAGTAGATATGTAGAAGTGGCTACTTAAGCAAGAAATGCGCTGGATTTTTAAATTAAATTCCCTGATACCGAACGGACTCAATAGTGATTGGGATCTTTCCTGTTTTCTTTGAATTAATGTTGTATATTTTTGGAATACTGTGATCATTATGTTGTAGCTTTAAGGATTTGGAGTAATTACTAACACCTGTCTGTAAGTATGTTACCATGGGATGTATGGCTACGCCTTGCCGTTTGTACTCTGCAGAATGTTTGAGCTTTGTGCCTCTTGTAAATTTTTGAATGTATTTTGAAGGTATGTATGATTGCTTTTGCAATCTTTGACAATTGTATGTTCGAAATTGCTGGTGATTTTATTATATTATTGTCTTGCAGCTTGTAAAAGCCTTTGGTGAAACAGAGCAATACGCGCCTCCCTGTTGCGTTCTCGTGCTGGGCTGCCAATTGTCCCTACACCGGAATGTGAAAGAACCCTCTGGAGCATCGGATTCTCCATTCACGGCTTTGCCAACTTCTTCCCTGCATCTCCACCATAAAGACTCTGAACTTCTATTATGAACTGAAAGGACATTGGGTTTCCGGGTGATTTTTTGCACCTTTGCTTAAAATGTTTGATAAACTTTATATTTTCATACTTGAGGCTGGTCTTTTGTGGACGCCTTGGGGCTTTGTTTTTTCTTCCCTTGGTCTGAGCCGGCAGAGCTCTGCTTAAGTCCTGGGGACTTCTCGGGGGCTACACAGGAAAACTGCTGGCTCGATCCTGGCCCTTCAAAGCCAGCCTGTAGATGAAATCTGACAGCACATCTGGAAACTGCTGAGGCCATGACTCGGAAGGAAGACTGCCAGATGTTTCACACTCAAGCCTCTAAGTGTCCTCATATATCCCCTGGGGTTCAAGCAAGGTACCATTTGGAGTGTTCAGGATACCTCCTCATGGCTTGAAGTTTCCTCTGGTGAACAGTCTCCCTTCCCTGAAAAGGACTCCCAGACCAAGTCATGAGACCTTCCGCAGGTGTGGTGGAGCCACTGAGATCTCCTCTCCATTCAGACTTTCTCTGAAATAAATTTGCAGAGGATACTAAATTGGGAGGTGTTGCAAACACAGAAGAAGACAGAAACAGGATACAGGATGACCTTGACGGGCTGGAAAACTGGGCTAAAACCAATAACATGAATTTTAACAGGGATAAATGTAAAGTTCTGCATTTAGGTAGGAAAAATCCAATGCATGGTTATAGGATGGGGGAGACTTGTCTTAGCAGTTAATATGCGCAAAAAAGGATCTAGGGGTCTTAGTGGATCATACACTGAACATGAGTCAACAGTGTGATGCGGTGGCTAAAAAGGCAAATGCAATTTTGGGCTGTACCAACAGAAGTCTAGTGTCCAGACCATGTGATGTGATAGTATCACTTTACTCTGCTCTGGTAAGACCTCACCTGGAGTATTGTGTTCAGTTTTGGACACCACATTTTCAGAAGATTATAGACAAGCTGGAAGTGGTCCAGAGGAGAGCAACAAAGATGATGAGGGGTCTGGAGACCAAGTTCTATGAGGAAAGGGTGAAAGAGCTGTTGATGTTTAGCCTGGAGAGGAGGCGGCTGAGAGGTGGTATGATAGCCTTCTTCAAGTACCTGAAGGGCTGTCATCTAGAGGATGGTGTGAAATTGTTTTCTGTGGCCCTAGAAGGTATGGGTTGAACCAATGGGTTGAAATTAAATCAAAAGGGCTCTCAGCTAAACATTAGGAAGAACTTCCTGACCGTTAGAGCGATTCCTCAGTGGAACAGGCTTCCTCCTTGGGAGGTGGTGGGCTCTCCTTCCTTGGAGGTTTTTCAACAGAGGCTAGATGGCCATCTGACAGCAATGAAGATCCTGTGAATTTAGGGGTAGGTATTTGTGGGTTTCCTGCATTCTGCAGTGGGTTGGACTAGATGACCCTGAAGGTCCCTGTCAACTCTATGATTCTCCACAAGACCAAACCCAGATCTTCTTACATTCACAGCCACAAAACAGACTGACCTAATTAAGGCACAGCAGTACAGCCAGGGAACTAACCTCCTCCTTCTCTGCTCCAGGTCTGCCATTTATCTTGCCCCGAGGCAATGTTTGAATGTCACAACCAGCTCCTAAATTCTGGACAGAAGCATGCCCACCCCCAGCTGTTTCTTAGAACAGTGTCTGACGCAAAGCATTTTGCTCCTGCTGGCCACATCCACCTGGGTGACGTGTGGAGGATCTGGCCAGCTTAGCTGGCAATGGGCCCTTCAGAGAACAGCCCAGGGATGCCTTCAACACGAGCAATGCAGGAGCTTTTGTGGCTTCTGCTGTGGTGGCCAGAAGCAGCAAAGAACAACAAGTGTGTCTCGTTCTGCCACGAGGGCGAGCTTGTCAAAGCCTCCGCCAGCTTTGCAGAACCCCCCTGAGCCTCTGGGAGAAGATCAGGCACTTGCAATAAGTGGGAGACACGAGAGACATTTTGTAAAAGTGTGCATGTGGCAAAGAGAGCTGGGTTTCTTGTACACTTATGCGACAATAAAATTTGTTAGTCTTAAAGGTGCTATAGGACTGTGTTTCCCCAAAGCTGGTAGAAAGTAGATAGACAAAAGGATATACTTCTTTATATAGGGTTAGGGTGATTAAAATGTGAAATTTGCTGCCAAAGGGGGTAGTGATGGCCACCAGCAATGACAACAGATTAGACAGATTCATGCAGGAGAGGTCGATAGGTGGTTACTAGCTGTGGTGACTAAGGGGAGCCTCCACACTCAAGCAGTGAAACCTCAGAATCCCAGAGGGAGGAGGCAACATCAGGGAAAAGGCTCAGAGTCTCTGCCTCTTTGCTGGCCCTCCAGAGGAACTGGTTGGCCACTGTGTGAGACAGGAGGCTGGACTAGATGGACCCTCCCTGGTCTGATCCAGCAGGGCTCTTCTGATGTTCTTATGAAGGCCTCAGCCTCTCTGCCCTGTTGTTGGTCCTTCAGAGGAACTGTTTGGCCACTGTGTGAGACAGGAGGCTGGACTAGATGGACCCTCCCTGGTCTGATCCAGCAGGACTCTTCTGATGTTCTTATGAAGGCCTCAGCCTCTCTGCTCTGTTGTTGGCCCTCCAGAGAAACTGGTTGGCCACTGTGTGAGACAGGAGGCTGGACTAGATGGACCCTCCCTGGTCTGATCCAGCAGGGCTCTTCTGATGTTCTTATGAAGGCCTCAGCCTCTCTGCCCTGTTGTTGGTCCTTCAGAGGAACTGGTTGGCCACTGTGTGAGACAGGAGGCTGGACTAGATGGACCCTCCCTGGTCTGATCCAGCAGGACTCTTCTGATGTTCTTATGAAGGCCTCAGCCTCTCTGCCCTGTTGTTGGCCCTCCAGAGGAACTGGTTGGCCTCTGTGTGAGACAGGAGGCTGGACTAGATGGACCCTCCCTGGTCTGATCCAGCAGGGCTCTTCTGAGGTTCTTATGAAGGCCTCAGCCTCTCTGCCCTGTTTCTGGCCCTCCAGAGGAACTGGTTGGCCTCTGTGTGAGACAGGAGTCTGGACTAGATGGACCCTCCCTGGCCTGATCCAGCAGGGCTGTTCTGATGTTCTTATGAAGGCCTCAGCCTCTCTGCCCTGTTGTTGGCCCTCCAGAGGAACTGGTTGGCCTCTGTGTGAGACAGGAGGCTGGACTAGATGGACCCTCCCTGGTCTGATCCAGCAGGGCTCTTCTGAGGTTCTTATGAAGGCCTCAGCCTCTCTGCCCTGTTTCTGGCCCTCCAGAGGAACTGGTTGGCCTCTGTGTGAGACAGGAGTCTGGACTAGATGGACCCTCCCTGGCCTGATCCAGCAGGGCTCTTCTGATGTTCTTATGAAGGCCTAAGCCTCTATGTCTTGTTGTTGGCTCTGCAGAGGAACTGGCTCGCCACTATGTGAGACAGGAGGCTGAGCTAGATGGACCCTCCCTGGTCTGATCCAGCAGGACTCTTCTGATGTTCTTCTCAGGGTAAAGCTTCAGCCTCCCTCCCTGTATGGTATACTAGATATCCAGTTTGCTGTGGTTAAGAGCAATGGAGTCTAATCTGGAGAACTGGGTAATTCCCCACTCCTCCACTTGCAGCTGCTGGAATGGCCTTGGGTCAGCCATAGCTCTGGCAGAGGTTGTCCTTGAAAGTGCAGCTGCTGTGAGAGCCCTTTCAGCCCCCCCACCTCACAGGGTGTCTGTTGTGGAGGACAAAGGTAAACAAGATTGTTAGCTACTCTGAGTGAAGGGTGGGGTATAAATCCAGTTTGGTGTACTGGTTAAGTGTGCAGACTCTTATCTGGGAAAACCAGGTTTGATTCCCCACTCCTCCACTTGCAGCTGCTGGAATGGTCTTGGGTCAGCCTCTTGCAGAGGTTGTCCTTGAAAGGGCAGCTTCTGGCAGAGCTCTCTCAGCCCCACCCACCTCACAGGGTATCTGTTGTGGGGGGAGAAGATATAGGAGATTGTAAACTGCTCTGGGTCTCTGAGATTCAGAGTATAGGGTGGGATATAAATCCAATTTCTTCTTCTTCATCATCGTTTCACACAGGGCTTTGTTTGTAGAAAAAGCCTGGCAGGAACTTATTTGCATATTAGGCCACACCCCCTGACAGCAAGCCGGCTGGAACTGCGTTCCTGTGCCTCCCTGCTCAAAAAAAGCCCTTCCTTTCCCTTTTTGAAGCCTCGGAGAGTAGCTGCCAGTCAGAGGCCACTGGGATGGACACAGAAGGGAGCATCATGCAGGCCCAGAGACGTGGAACAACCTTCCTTGGTAAACGTTTCCTTTAAAAAGACATTCAGCTCTCCCCCCAAAACACACCTTTTATTTATGCCGTATTGTGCTTATAATTAATAGCATTCCTTCGACCGGGCTGTTTCACTCTGCTGCTCATTTCTTGTATATTTGTTGCTGGTTTTTAATCCTCATGAATCATATTGCAGTTTACGTTTCTTGAAACGTGGATTTAAAATAAATAAATGAGATGACATAACAACATGGAAATTGCACCGTTTCCGAGGGGAAGCCAGCTACGTCGGTCTGCAGGAGAACAGCTACAACTGAGTCCAGGAGAACCTCCGAGACCAACAAAGATCCTTTCAACAGGTAACATGGAATCACAGGGCAGGCAGGGCGGCACCAGTGCTGAGTTCTTGTGGGCCTTTCCAGGGCTTTTGGGGTAGAAAAAGCCCAGCAGGAACTCATTTCCTTACTAGGCCACACCCCCTGATGCCACCATTGTTTCACACAGAGATTTTTTTGTCGAGAAAACCCAGCAGGAATTCATTTGCATATTAGAAGAAGACTGCAGAGTTATACCTCGCCCTTCTCTCTGAATCAGAGACTCCAAGCGGCTCACAATTTCCTATATCTTCTCCCCACACAACAGACACCCTGTGCGGTGGGTGGGGCTGAGAGGGCTCTCACAGCAGCTGCCCTTTCAAGGACAACTCCTGCAAGAGCTCTGGCTGACCCAAGGCCATTCCAGCAGATGCAAGTGGAGGAGTGGGGAATCAGCAGTAGAACAAAGTAGAAGTCAAGGGCACCTTTAAGACCAATCAAGTTTTATTCAGAACATAAGCTTTCGTATGCAGGCATACCTCTCATAAGAATATAAGAGAAGCCATGTTGGATCAGGCCAATGGCCCATCCAGTCCAACACTCTGTGTCTCACAGTGGCGAAAAAATTTATATATACACACAGTGGCGAAAAAATTTATATATACACACACACACACTGTGGCTAATAGCCACTGATGGACCTGTGCTCCATATTTTTATCTAACCCCCTCTTGAAGCTGGCTATGCTTGTAGCCGCCACCACCTCCTGTGGCAGTGAATTCCACATGTTAATCACCCTTTGGGTGAAGAAGTATCTCCTTTTATCCGTTCTAACCCAACTGCTCAGCAATTTCATTGAATGCCCACGAGTTCTTGTATTGTGAGAAAGGAACAAAAGGACTTCTTTCTCTACCTTCTTCATCCCATGCATTATCTTGTAAACCTCTATCATGTCACCCCGCAGTCGACGTTTCTCCAAGCTTAGGAGCCCCAAGCGTTTTGACCTTTCTTCATAAGGAAAGTGTTCCAAACCTTTAATCATTCTAGTTGCCCTTTTCTGGAGTTTTTCCAATGCTATAATATCCTTTTTGAGGTGCGGCGACCAGAACTGCACACAGTACTCCAAATGAGACCGCACCATCGATTTATACAGGGGCATTATGATACTGGCTGATTTGTTTTCAATTCCCTTCCTAATAATTCCCAGCCTGGCGTTGGCCTTTTTTATTGCAAATGCACACTGTCTTGACATTTTCAGTGAGTTATCTACCACAACCCCAAGATCTCTCTCTTGGTCAGTCTCTGCCAGTTCACACCCCATCAACTTGTATTTGTAGCTGGGATTCGTGGCCCCAATGTGCATTACTTTGCACTTGGCCACATTGAACCTCATCTGCCATGTTGACACCCACTCACCCAGCCTCAACAGATCCCTTTGGAGTTCCTCACAATCCTCTCTGGTTCTCACCATCCTGAACAATTTAGTGTCATCTGCAAACTTGGCCACTTCACTGCTTACTCTCAACTCCAAATCATTTATGAACAAGTTAAAGAGCATAGGACCCAGTACTGAGCCCTTTCCTGGTATTGAAGACAGATTGACTGGCTTGTAGTTTCCTGGATCTCATCTGGAACCCTTTTTAAAGATGGGGGTGACATTTGCTACCTTCCAATCCTCAGGAACGGAGGCAGATTTCAATGAAAGATTACATATTTTTGTCAGAAGATCCACAAGTTTAACTTTGAGTCCTTTCAGAACTCTTGGATGTATGCCATTCGGACCTGGTGACTTATTAGTTTTTAATTCGTCTATCAGTTGTAGGACCTCCTCTCTTGTCCCCTCAATCTGACTCAGATCTTTCAATACCCCTTCCAATATAAATGGTTCTGGAGCAGGCAAACACTTCTCATCTTCTACAGTGAAGATGAAAAAATGCATTCAGCTTCTCAGCCATTTCCCTATCCTCCTTCAGTAATCCTTTGACCCCATGGTCATCCAAGGGCCCCACTGCCTCCCTGGCTGGTTTCCTGCTTCTAATATATTTGAAGAAATTTTTATTGTTGGTCTTTATGTTTTTTGTAATATGCTCCTCATAGTCCCTTTTTGCCTGCCTGATCACAATCTTGCATTTGATTTGCCACAGCCTGTGTTCCCTTTTATTAATCTCACTTGCAGTAGCTTTCCACCACTTAAAGGAGTCCTTCTTACCTTTTACAGCTTCCATTACTTTGTTTGTTAACCATGCAGGCCTTCTCTTATACCTGTTTGTAGCTTTCCTAACTTATGGTATATATTTTATCTGAGCTTCTAGGATTGTAGTTTTAAATAGCCTCCAAGCTTCCCCAAGGGTTTTGACTGTATCTATCTTTCCTTTCAGTTTCCTCTTCACCTGCCTCCTCATCTCAGAGAATTTACCCCTTTTAAAGTTAAACGTGGTCATGCTGGTCTTTTGGGGCGACTCCCTATTTATACAAATGGTGAAATCAATAACGTTATGGTCACTGCTCCCAAGCAGTGCGATCACTTTTACATCTCTCACCAAGTCTTGGGCATTACTTAGGACCATTCCAGGATCGCCCCACCCCTGGTAGGTTCAGAGACCATCTGCTCCATAGCACAGTCATTGAGAGCATCCAGAAACTCAATCTCTCATCTGAAGAATTTTGCCTGCATATGAAAGCTTCCGTTCTGAATAAAACTTGGTTGGTCTTAAAGGTGCCCCTTGACTCCTACCTTGGTCTTCCCAGAAGAGTTCTTTTGAGTTGAGTCACCCTGGCTAGTAGCCACTGATGGATCTATCCGGCATGAATCCGTCTAATCCTCTTTTAAAATCCTTCATAGTTCTTCATCTACTCCCCAAAACTGACCTTTGGACTATGAAGAAGTCCAGTCTGATTCCACCCTGAGTTTGGCCTCTCACAGACTTAGCAATGATGGACAATGAGAATCTTTTGTAAGTGGGAGGAGGCTGGCCATGTGATTGATCTCAGGTGCTTAGAGCCTCCTGGGAGGAGAGGTGAAAATGACAACACAGCAGTCAGTTTAATATGAAGACCAATCTGGTGCGTCTTGGCTGTCTGCAGCTGGAGAGTGCAGGGCTGCCTGTACAAGGAGCCTGGAGAGGAAGGAGGGCCATGAAGAAGGCTCTTCTGACAAGAACAGACTGTGAACAAGGAAGGGCATTCCCTTCAAACAGAGCACTCCCTGTGAATCTCCAAATGAAGATAGCTGGATCACAAATATAGATAACTTGGATAAACAAGGACCAAGTTGCTACTTCTCCTAGGTATGGGTTGCTTCTGAGAAATAAGAACATAAGAACATAAGAGAAGCCATGTTAGATCAGGCCAATGGCCCATCCAGTCCAACATTCTGTGTCACACAGCGGCCAAATATATATATATATATATATATATATATATATATATATATATATATATATATATATATATTGAAAATATAAATGAAAAAGTGTGTCAAAGACTAGTTAAAAAAAACACCCAACCCCATCCCTGTTTTCCCTTTTCTCCTTGTTTTCTTCCTCACTGGGGTATTTTGGGAGGCCCCTCGCTGAAAGGAACTCCAGAGGAAGGAAAAGGAAGTTTTGCACTGGCTTCTGAATAAGGCTGAACTTTCTGCTCTATGTAATTACTTGTTGGTGTCCATATTTGTGTTTTCCATTTATGTATTTAATTGTTTTTAATTATATTTTAATGGCTTTGCCAGAGATGCATTGGAAGTTTGCACATTTCTCAATATTTTATGTGTAGGGAGAGGTGTGCTTGTTCGTGTGTGTGTGGGGGGGGGGAGAGAGAGAGAGAGAGAGAGAGAGAATGTATGTGTCTTTTCTTGGTCTGAAGAGATTGTTGCTTGGGTGTTACTCTATTTGCTGGGTTGTGAGTGGAGCTTAATTAACAATTTCCATTTCTTTTGACCAGCTAATGAGTCTTCTGTATGTTCCTCATCTGTGGGAGCACTGGGGAAAACCATATCTTCTGGGAATGATTTCTAGAATTTAATTACCTGTTTAGTGAAGAATCCCTTTACTTGGCCTGCCCTGAATTTCTTGTCCCTCACCTTCACTGGCTGCCTTCAGGCTTTGGTCTTCTGGGAGAGGGAGGAGTTTCTGCATCTCCTTTTTCATAGAGGGGTCTCTCTTCCTCCAAAAGGGAGACCCATTTCAATCACAATTTGACTATTTTTGTTAAGAAATAAAATGTCCCCCTTCGCAGTCCCCAAATTGCTTTGGGGGAGAGGCCGTCTGAACCCCCCATTTTCTACTTAAAGGGCTGTTTTATAGAGGATGGTGTGGAATTGTTTTCTGTGGCTCCAGAAGGTAGGACCAGAACCAATGAGTTGAAATTAAATCAAGAGTTTCCGGCTCAACATTAGGAAGAAATTCCTGACTGTTAGTGGTTTCCTCAGTGGAACAGGCTTCCTCATTGGGAGGTGGTGGGCTCTCCTTCCTTGGAGGTTTTTCAACAGGGGCTAGATGGCCACCTGACAGCACTGAAGATCCTGTGAATTTAGGGGGAGGTGTTTGTGAGCTTCCTGCATTGTGCAGGGGGTTGGACTAGATGACCCTGGAGGTCCCTTCCAACTTTAGGATTCTATGATTCTTCTAGGATTCTATGATTGTTAGAGCGGTTCCTCAGTGGAACAGGCTTCCTCCTGGGAAGGTGGTGGGCTCTCCTTCCTTGAGGGTTTTTAAACAGAGGCTAGATGGCATCTGACAGCAATGAAGATCCTGTGAATTGAGGGGGAGGTGTTTGTGAGTTTCCTGCATTGTGCAGGGGGTTGGACTAGATGACCCTGGAGGTCCCTTCCAACTCTAGGATTCTATGATTCTAAGTTTTTAATTTGTCCAGTAGCCCTAGAAGTTAATCTCTCATCACTTTCATGAAGTCTGTTCTTCTTACCCTCCGTGTGGTCGACATTAGAGCTAAACTGCCCCACCTTTCCCACACACAGCTGCAAAGGATGCATTCAATGTCTCCGCAGTTATCCTCCACAGGCCTCACCACCTCTCTGGCCAGCTGCTCTGCTTCTGATGCATTTAAAGACATTCTAATTGTTTGTCCTAAAGAGTTCAGCAATGCATTCCTCGTGTCCCTTTTCTGCCATTCTTATCATTGACCTGCATATTTGGCATGGTGGCTAAGTGCACAGACTCTTATCTGAGAGAACTGGGTTTGATTCCCCACTCCTCCACTTGCAGCTGCTGGAATGGCTATTGGGTCAGCCAGAGCTCTCTTATCTGGGAAAACCGGGTTTGATTCCCCCCCCTCCTCCCTTGCAGCTGCTGGAATGGCCTTGGGTCAGCCAGAGCTCTCTTATCTGGGAGAAACCGCGGTTTGATTCCCCACTCCTCCACTTGCATCTGCTGAATGGCCTTGGGTCAGCCAGAGCTCTCTTATCTGGGAGAACCGGGTTTGATTCCCCCACTCCTCCACTTGCAGCTGCTGGAATGGCCTTGGGTCAGCCAGAGCTCTCTTATCTGGGAGAACCAAGTTGGATTCCCCCCTCCTCCACTTACAGCTGCTGGAATGGCCTTGGGTCAGCCAGAACTTTCATAGGAGTTGTCTTTGAAAGGGCAGCTTCTGGGAGACCTCTCTCAGCCCCACCTACCTCGCAGGGTGTCTGTTGTGGGAGAGGAAGGGAAAGGAGATTGTAGGGGCAGGTATAAATCTACAGTCTTCTTTTGTTTGACCTGGGCTGTTTGCTTGCTTTTTGAAGGAAGGCTTTGCAACCCAGCAGAAGCAGGGGTGGCCGCTCAGAGAAGTGATCAGGGGAGTCTTTGAAGGTGGATAGAATTCCATGTGTTAATATGATCCCCATCTTCAAGTACTCGAAGGGCTGTCCTATAGAGGATGGTGCAGAATTGCTTTCTGTGGCCCCAGAATGTAGGACCAGAACCAGCGGGTTGAAATTAAATCAGAAGAGTTTCTGAATCAACATTAGGAAGAACTTCCTGACCATTAGAGCGGTTCCTCAGTGGAACAGGCTTCCTCGGGAGGTGGTGGGCTCTCCTTCCTTGGAGGTTTTGAAGCAGAGGCTAGATGGCCATCTGACAGCAATGAAGGTCCTGTGAATTTAGAGGGAGGTATTTGAGTTTCCTGCATTGTGCAGGGGGTTGGACTAGATGGCTCTGGAGGTCCCTTCCAACTCTAGGATTCTTTGTTATGAAGCAGGTGCTAATGACTCTCCACTCATCACCGAGTGCCTGAGCAACTCTCTCTGAGAATGTGCAAAGTGACCTGAGGCAGCCTTCCTGGCATTACCTATCTGCTCCTCCTCCTCCTCCTCCTCTCTCTCTCTCTCTCTCTCAGGGGATCCAGATGCAGAAGAGGCGGCCCTCTCCTCAGAATGCTGCTTAACTCAGGCAGGTGGAAAACATGAACGAAGGGCCCATGAAGGGGTGGAGTAGCTGGGTGTGTGTGTTGAGTTGTTGGCTCCTGCATCTCATGCCACACATTTGGTCTAGTTCTCCGCCTCCTCCATCAAAAGAAGCTTCCAGAAGGAACCAGAAGCCCAAAGGCAATTCAAGGACCCAAGAGGGGTTGCAGAGAGAGAGTGAGCAACTAGCCCAAAGTCACCCCACAATCATCCAGGGAGAGTGAGGATCCAGACCTGGATCTCACAGATACAAATCCAGATCATAGAATCCTAGAGTTGGAAGGGACCTCCAGGGTCATCTAATCCAACCCCCTGCACAATGCAGGAAACCTACAAACACCTCCCCCTAAATTCACAGGATCCAAGGAAGGAGAGCCCACCACCTCCTGAGGAGGAAGCCTGTTCCACTGAGGAACCACTCTAACGGTCAGGAAGTTCTTCCTGAGTGTTGAGCCGGAAACTCTTTTGATTTAATTTCAACCCATTGGTTCTAGTCCCGACCTTCTGGGGCCCACAGAAAGCAATTCTGCACCATCCTTTCTATGACAGCCCTTCAAGGACTTGAAGATGGTGATCCTATCACCTCTCAGCCCGCCTCCTCTCCAGGCTAAACATGCCCAGCTCCTTCAACTTTCCTCATAGGACTTGGTCTCCAGACCCCAGATGTAGAATGGAATCCCCCCCCCCCCCCAGATTCCATCGCATCAGTGCCCCTTCCAGGGACAGTTGGCAGGCCTTGCTGGAAGTGGTCATCCAGGAACCAAGAGACCTTGGTGCCCTCAGCCCAGCCAGCCTCACCAGGGGGAAGCCTTCAGCTCCATTGGGCGCCCCTGAGCTGTAGCAACAGGCTTTTCTGCAGAAAAAGCCCAGCAGGAACTCATTTGCCTATTAGGCCACACCCCTTGAGCAGCCAGAAGTTGCTCAAAAAAAGCCCTGTGTGGCATCATTGGAGAGGGACGAAAAGGTCTCTGCTCTCTCCATCACGGCCTTTCCCTTTGTTGTCTTTCCCCCTCCTCTTCAGCCTTTCCTCGTACACGATGTCCATGTCGGATGAATGGATGCAAACATCATGAAAGGGCTAATCTGAAAGATTCTGGTAGCAAAACCCTCCACTTGATGGAAATAAATTCCACCCAGCAAAGTAGCGTCAGAAGCGGAGGGCTGAGCTAAGGCAGCCTCATCAGCAGGGACAGCAAAACAGAAGAGAGGGCCAGGTCAGGGAGGGGGCAGCAGCCTGCAGTGTGGGGGAGGGCAGGGCCACAGCCCCCTTGCCGCTGACCAGGAGTCATGGCAACCTGGAGGCTGGCCCACACAATTGGAATGGCCTCCAGCCCCCCTCCCTCCTTGGCTGTCGCTGAGCTGACAGGCTCCTCCAGCAAGTTTCCTACTAGGCCTGTCCTCCTAGGGATACAGGTTGGGGGAACTGCTGGAGATTTGGGGGTGGAGCCTCTGTGGGGCACAGTGCCAGAAAGACCACCCTCCAAAACATCCCAGCTCTCCGGGGGAGATGAGCTGTAACTCCAGAGCCTAGCCAGGTGCCACCCAGAGGTTGGCATCCTATCTACTACCTCTTGTTTAGTTTAGTTTAGTTTATTTATGATTTCTATCCCGCCCTTCCCACCAAGTGGCTCAGGGCGGCTTACAGCATATAAAATCTAACATAAAAATATAAACATTTAAACATTATACACAATTTACACAGTTAAAACATTAAAAAAAACATACAGCGGTCTAATAAAACTACACTCAGTTTCGGATGCCGGTTAGTTATAAGCCAGCCGGAAGAGGGCTGTCTTGCAGGCCCTGCGGAACTGGGCAAGGTCCCGCAGGGCCCTCACCTCTTCCGGCAGCTGGTTCCACCAGGAAGGGGCCATTACGGAGAAGGCCCTGTCCCTAGTAGATTTCAGGCGGGCTTCCTTTGGCCCGGGGACAACGAGAAGATTTTGGGTTCCCGATCTCAGTACTCTCTGGGGAACATGTGGGGAGAGACGGTCCCTCAGGTAGGCAGGTCCTAGGCCATATAGGGTTTTAAAGGTGATGACCAGCACCTTGTACCGGACTCAGTAAATTATTGGCAGCCAGTGCAGAACCCAGAGCCCCGGCAGAATGTGCTCCCATCTTGGTAGCCCCATAACAACCGGGTGGCGGCGTTCTGCACCAACTGCAACTTCCGGGTTCGGCACAGGGGCAGCCCCATGTAGAGGGCGTTGCAGTAGTCCAACCTCGAGGCATCTTCCCCCCGCATCTCCTGTGGTGCCCAGCTCTGCCATACCCCCTTGAATTCCTCCTTAGGCTCCCAAGGCAACAGTGGCTGCTCTTCTTTGCTTTCGGTCAGGGAAGATGGTTGTCCCGCCCCGGCAGCTCATGAACGAATCACAGCAAGCTGTGCCTAAAGTGAGCTCCCTCCCCCTCTGGAGCTGACCAGACGGTCCGTGTTCCAGGCTCTCCCTGCTTGGCATGCTGCCATCCCAACTGGAGGTGCCAACAGATGCCCTTCCACCCCCTGCCTCTTCCCACAGCCTCGGTTGGCACGAGTGTTTACCCAGCCAGCGAGGGAGTTTTCCGCCCAGCACTCCACAGGCCCACAGCGAGTGTGAACTCTGCCAACTTGCTGCTGGGAGCTTCTTGCCATGAAAAGCTGCCTGGTTCATTATCCTCTCACTGCTACAAATTTGCCATCAAACAAAACACTGTTTTCCTGAGCACTTGCTCTTTCACAGCTAGCCTTAGAGGCTGGAGGGCAAAGGGCTTGATCCACCCCTGCAGCTGCGGCCTTTTCTACAGCAAGGGGCACCTGGCAGTTTTGCCCTCTCTTGCCTGGCAGCCCCCTGCTGCTCTTTGGAGATGAGAAGTGGAAGGGTTCAAGCCAGGGGACTTCATTCCCTGAATCCATCAGCCCCCCACCCCTCCCCCGGCAGATTCTGGGAAGAGCACAGAGCACAAGTCTCCCAGACAAGCTCATTCAGTGGGAGCAGCAGCATCCCTGAATGGGTGGATGGATGGATGGGTGGGTGGATGGGTGGATGGATGGATGGATGGACGGATGGATGGATGGACAGGTGGGTGGGTGGGTGGACAGATGGGTGGGTGGACGGATGGATGGATGGATGGACGGACGGACGGACGGATGGATGGATGGGTGGGTGGGTGGGTGGACGGACGGGTGGGTGGGTGGATAGACAGACGGACGGATGGATGGACGGACGGGTGGGTGGTGTGGTGGGTGGGTGGATGGATGAGTGGGTGGATGGATGGACGGATGGGTGGACGGATGAGTGGGTGGGTGGGTGGATGGATGGATGGATGGATGGATGAGTGGGTGGGTGGGTGGGTGGGTGGGTGGGTGGATGGATGGATGGATGAGTGGATGGGTGGGTGGGTGGGTGGGTGGACGGACGGACGGATGGATGGATGGACGGATGGACGGGTGGGTGGGTGGACGGGTGGTAGGGTGGATGGATGAGTGAATGGACGGATGGATGGGGTGGATTGATAGGTGGGTGGACGGGTGGACGGGTGGGTGGATGGATGGATGGATGGATGGATGGATGGATGGATGGATGGATGGATGGATGGATGGATGGATGGGTGGGTGGATGGATGGATGGATGGATGGATGGATGGATGGATGGATGGATGGATGGATGGATGGGTGGGTGGGTGGGTGGGTGGGCGGGCAGACGGACGGACAGATTGACAGACGGATGGATGGATGGATGGATGGACGGACCAGACGGGTGGGTGGACGGGTGGTTGGGTGGGTGGATGGACGGATGGATGGGTGGGTGGGTGGGTGGATGGATGGATGGATGGATGGATGGATGGATGGATGGATGGATGGATGGATGGATGGATGGATGGATGGGCGGGTGGATGGATGAGTGGGTGGATGGATGAGTGGGTGGATGGATGGATGGATGGATGGATGGGTGGGTGGGTGGGTGGATGGATGGATGGGTGGGTAGGTGAATGGGTGGATGGATGGAGGGCCAGGGTTGGATGATGCATGGCCCCGCCCAGGTCTTTCAGGAGGCGTGTCCCAGAGAGGCTTTTGACACACACAAACCCAGCCTTTGACTTCCAGACTCTGGACTGCTGCATCCAGCTTCTGCCTTTCAGTTCTGCCTGGAACCTCTTTTGGGTTAGAACAGATAAAAGGAAGTCCTTCTTCACCCAAAGGGTGATTAAGGCATAGAATTCACTGCCACAGGAGGTGGCGGCAGCTACAAGCATAGACAGCTTCAAGAGGGGAATGGATAAGCATATGGAGCAGAGGTCCATCAGTGGCTCTTAGGCACAATGTATTGTTGGAACTCTGTCTGGGGCAGTGATGCTCTGTGTCCTTGGTGCTAGGAGGGGCAGCAGTGGAAGGGCTTCTAGTGTCCTGGCCCCACTGATGAACCTCCTGATGGCACCTGGTTTTTTTGGCCACTGTGTGACACAGAGTGTTGGACTGAATGGGTCATTGGCCTGATTCCACATGGCTTCTCTTATGCTCTTATGGCAAGCAGACCACTGTGGAACTGGGCATCTTTTTCTCATGAGTCTCAACATCTTCCTGGGTCATTTGATGCCCCTCTGGCCATGCCCCCTCCCTCAGCCACTCCTGATATCTCCCTCTCTGGGCATCAGGAGGAGGCTTTTGCCCCAACAACCAACCCGGCTCTAAAGTGCCTCCCTGACCTTTTATCCTGCAATTTTTCTTCTTCTTCTTTCCCAGGAAAGGTAGGGAACATTTTGGGCAGATGAGCAGATAGCTGTTCCGTCTCCTCCATTGGGGGGGGGGGGGAGTGGACTGTGATGGCTGGAGAGGTTTTTCCCACCTCCCACGTTCCAGTGTGTCCTCAGGACAGAAAGAACCTGAAGTGATATGTCCTGAATTTCCTCGCTTCAAAGACATGTGTAAATAATTAAAGATTCCCACATTCATTGTGGTTTGCTTTTAAAAGCGGAGAGCTATTCTCAGCTGCTAATGCAAGTGCAGGGTGGATGTGTGGTGGGATGGGGGTGGGGGTAAAGAGGCAAGCAAGGAATGGAGCAACATATTCTGGGAAGTTGATGGCTGTGCCCAGAACAGCACTCCTTTCCCCCTCTCCTCCCTCTCAGGTCATGTGATGGGGTGATAGCCTGTGAGGTGCCACAAGCAGCAGCCAATGGGGCAGGAGCAGGAAACTCAAGAGTGAGAACAACACATTTTGGGTGCTTAGAGAGAGGAGGAGAGAGAAGGAAGGGCCACTGTTTCAGGTGCAAGCTGTGCTTCTCCATTTTTTTTTTTTTGGGGGGGGGGTATTCCCCAAAATAGCCGAGAGGACTCAGGCCTGTTTTTTGCTCTTGCAGGACACCTGGATGGAATTGGGGATGCTCCGCAATGCAATTAAGTTCAGAGGATTCCATTACCTTTCAACACTGCATCGCTGTGTAAAATCAGCAGGATCAACATTTTAGGAAGGCTGCATGTAGGAGGCAGTGTCAGGGGAAAGCCAGAGCCAGAAAGAACATCAGGGAAATACCTTGGTCTCTATGCCTTACTGTTGACTGTGCAGAGGACCTGCCTGGCCATTGTGTGAGACTGGATGCTGGACCCTCACTGCTCCGACTGACCCAGCAGGGCTCTTCTGATGTTCTTATGAAGGCCTCGGCCTCTCTGCCCTGTGGTGGGCCTACAGAAGAACTGGCTGGCCACTGTGTGAGACAAGAGGCTGGACTAGATGGACCCTCACTGGTCTGACTGACCCAGCAGGGCTCTTCCGATGTTCTTCTCAGGGGAAGGGCTCGGCCTCTCTGCCCTGTTGTTGTCCCTCCAGAGGAACTGGCTGGCCACCATGTGAGACTGGATGCTGGATTAGATGGACCCTCACTGGTCTGACCCAGCAGGGCTCTTCTGATGTTCTTGTCCCTCTTGCTGGCTGTGATGGCCCAGTTTCAAATCTTCTCCCTACCCCCCACCCCCGGTTCCTTGCTGCTGTTCCTCACTTACCTCCTCTGGCTTCAAGGTCACTGTGTGCTTTCTGCACTCTAAATGACGTTCCTTCTCAGCTAGGTCCAAAGCTGCCACCTGGTCATCATGGGAAATCTGCCATCCTCAAGAGCTGAGAAGCCACTGAGCTGTTCTCTCCGCCTTCAGCAGGGATTCATTCCTAAAGCAACTTGACAAGAAATCCAAGACTAATTGAATAATCACACGCCACAGTTGAAAAAAAAGAGAAAGGATTAATTATGGTGGAACTGGCATGAATATTTCAGCGCTCATTTGCATCCCATTGTGTCGCTGACTGACGTGGCTAAGATCTGAATGCTGCAGCTTCCCCATCTTCTCTGGCTGGGTGACCTTCGCAAAGGAATTCCTCTTGGAGCTGAACAAAGAAATCAAAAATCTGGGCTCCTTCTGCTGACTCCAGCTGAGCTAGTTAACAGGTCGCTCCTGGGGTAACCTGGTAACCATAGATCCAGGTGGGCAGCCGTGTTGGTCTGAAGCAACAGAACAAAGTCTGAGCCCACACAGGGACCTTGAAGACCAGCAAAGTTTTATTCTGGGCATCAGCTTTCATGTGCATGCACGTGTAATCAGAGAATCATAGAATCACAGAGTTGGAAGGTACCTCCAGGGTCATCTAGTCCAACCCCCTGCACAATGCAAGAAATTCACAAATCCCCCCCCCCCCTAATTTCACAGCATCACTGTCAGATGGCCATCTAGCCTCTACTTAAAAACCTCCAAGGAAGGAGAGCCCATCACCACCCGAGGAAGCCTGTTCCACTGAGGAACCGCTCTAACTGTCTTCCTAATGTTGAGCCGAAAACTCTTCTGATTTAATTTCAACCCATTGGTTCTGGTCCTACCTTCCAGGGCCACAGAAAACAATTCCACACCATCCTCTATAGGACAACCCTTCAAGTACTTGAAGATGGTGATCTTATCACCTCTCAGCCGCCTCCTCTCCAGGCTAAACATCCCCAGCACCTTCAACCTTTCTTCATAGGACTTGGTCTCCAGACCCCTCACCATCTTCACCTATGCTGGTCTAGGGCAGCTTTAACATCCCATCTTCTCCCTGGATGACAACTTGCCCCTGTGAGAATGAGGTCATCAGATCTGTGTCTCACCTGGCAAACTCAAAGACTCCTTCCCATGACTCCATGGCTCACCTGAACCGGCATTAAAAACAGCCTAAACCAAACATGGTGGATAGGGAACTGACTAGAGAACCACACTCAAAGATACATTATCAGGGACATTTCATCTGAGTGGAGTCAGGGTGCTGAGGGTTCTGTTCCTGGCCGGGTACTTTTCAATATTCTTATAAATGACCTGGATGAGGTTGTAGAGGGGATATTTATTTATTATTTATTTATTACTTTACATTTATATCCCGCCCTCTCCGCAAGCGGACTCAGGGCGGCTTACAGTATCATAAAAACAATCAATTCCATAAAACATATAAAACCATAAAACATTTATCAAGTTAAAAACTAGTACGCTATCTCAATCTAGTCTGGCGGTATTGGGTTCTGACTATGACCGCCAGCTTCTGTAGGATGTCCGGTGGCAGCCCATTTTCAGTCAACCAGAAAAGCCTGCCTAAACAGTTCGGTCTTACAGGCCCTGCGGAACGCCGACAAATCCCGCAGGGCCCTTATAGCTTCTGGGAGGGTGTTCCAGAGTTCTGGTGCTGCCACCGAGAAGGCCCTAGATCTTGTTGCGGATAGCCTGGCTTCTTTTGGGCCAGGGGCAGACAGCAGATTTTTTGTCCCTGATCGCAGTGCTCTCTGGGGGATATATGGGGAAAGGCGGTCCCGTAGATAGGCAGGTCCCTGACCATAAAGGGCTTTAAAGGTTAATACCAACACCTTGAAGCGAACTCGGAACACAACAGGCAACCAGTGTAGCTCTCTCAGCACTGGCCGAATGTGCTCCCGTCGTGGTAGCCCCATTAACAGCCGTGCCGCAGCGTTCTGCACTAGTTGTAGTCTCCGGGTTAGCGTCAGGGGTAGCCCCATGTAGAGAGCATTACAGTGATCTATTCTTGAGGTGACCGTAGCATGGATTACCGTCGCTAGGTCGCTGCGGTCCAGGTAAGGGGCCAGCTGCCGTGCTTGCCGGAGATGGAAAAAGGCAGATCTAACAGTGGCTGCCACCTGAGCCTCCATTGTAAGGGAGGACTCGAGGAGCACGCCTAAGCTCTTGACCTTGGGGACCGGTATTAGTGGCACCCCGTCAAGGGCCGGCAGCTGGATCTCTCTCCCCGGACCGCCCCGACCCAGGTAGAGAACCTCCGTCTTCGTCGGATTCAATTTCAGCCGACTCAGTCTGAGCCAGGAGGCCACGGCTTGTAATGCCAGGTCTAGATTTTCCGGGGTACAGTCAGACTGGCCACCCATCATTAGGTAGAGCTGGGTGTCATCCGCATATTGATGGCAACCCAGTCCATACCTCCTGACTATCTGGGCAAGGGGGCGCATATAGATATTAAATAACATCGGGGATAGGACCGCTCCCTGCGGCACCCCGCAACTAAGGGGGTGCCTCTGGGATGCTTCCTCCCCTATCACCACCCTTTGTCCCCGATCTTGGAGAAAGGAAGTCAGCCACTGCAAGGCAGATCCCTGTATCCCCACATCGGCGAGGCGGTCAGTCATTAGCTGGTGGTCAACCGTATCAAAAGCGGCTGACAGATCTAGTAACAGCAGCACTGCAGAACCGCCCTGATCCAGATGTCGCATAAGATCATCCATGAGGGCGACCAGAACTGTCTCCGTCCCGTGACCTGGCTGAAAGCCGGACTGGAATGGATCCAGTGCGGAAGTGTCCTCCAGGAATCCCTGCAGCTGAGTCGCCACCGCCCGCTCTATGACCTTACCCAGGAAGGGAAGGTTTGACACCGGCCGATAGTTCTCCAATGTGGCCGGGTCTGCTGATGGTTTTTTTAAGAGGGGACGGACCACTGCCTCTTTAAGAGGTGTGGGAAAGATCCCTTCAATCAGGGACCTATTGATGATGTCCTGTAGTGGTTCACGTAGCCACGCTTGGCTAGCCTTTATAAGCCAAGACGGGCACGGATCTAACCTACAGGTCGTAGGGCGTACAGCTGCAAGGGTCCTGTCGACTTCCTCCAGACTGAGTGGACTGAAAGAATCCAGAATTGAACTAGAAGACGTGCTCGGTGCCCCAAGTTCATCTACTGTATTAATTATGGCGGGTAGGTCGTGTCGGAGTGACGAGACCTTATCTGCGAAATAGCGCGCGAAAGCCTCACAGCCTATTTCCAATTCTCTACTATTTTGTTTGCCCTGCGGCAGTTCTGTTAATGACCGAATTATACTAAACAATTGTGCTGGGCGCGAGGTCGCAGATGCGATTCTGGATGCAAAGTATTCCTTCTTTGCAGTCCGAATAGCCATCTCATAGGCCCTCATAAATGACCTATATGATGTTCTCGTAGCTTCGTCACGAGCGCGACGCCATTGTCTCTCTAGCCGTCTTAATCGTCGTTTCATCGATCGCATCTCCGGGGTATACCACGGGGCGGATCGTGATCGAGGATGAAGAGGACGTCTGGGGGCGATTTCGTCGATGGCCTTGGAGAACCAGTTGTTCCAGGTCTCCACCAGCCCATCCAACGAGTCGCCGGTAGGCCAAGGGTCCCGCATAGCCATCTGAAGCCGCAATGGGTCCATCTGACTACGCGGGCGAGCCAAAATCTGCTCACCGCCTAAACGGGACAGAGGTGGTATGTCCACACGGGCCTTCAGGACCTGGTGGTCAGACCATGGCACTGCCTCAGCAGATATCTGACCCATTGTTACTCCCGCCGCGAAGATCAGGTCTAGTGTGTGCCCAGCCTGGTGTGTGGGCGCTGTTACATATTGGGAAAGTCCCAGTGCTGCCATGGAAAGCACTAGGTCCGTCGCACGAGTGGAAGCTGCGTCCTCGGCATGGACATTGAAGTCACCCAGGACTATAAGTCGAGGATGCTCCAATGCCCAGCCTGTTACAGCCTCCATCAAGGACGGCAGGGCACTGGCTGGTGCGTTAGGCGGACGGTACACCAGCCAGATTGCCAAACTCTCCCCAACATCCCACTCCAGGCCCACACACTCCACGCCCTTGATCTCCGGCGGCGGAAGCCTCCTGAAGGAGCAATCCTCCCGCATGGTTAAATCTGCAGATGACACCAAATTGGGAAGAGCAGTGAACACACCAGATGTTAGAGGTAGAATCCAACAAGTTCTAAACACACTGGGAAAGTGGGTGGAAGTGAACGAGATGCAATTCAATGAGGATATGTGGAATTCTGCATCTGGGTAACAAAAATGAGAAGCACACGTACTGGATGGGGGATACTCTTCTGGGTAGCAGAATGTGAGACCAAGATCTTGGGTTATAGGTGGACTATAAGTTAAATGTGAGCAGCCAGTGTGATGCAGTGACAAAAAGGCTAACCTGATCTTGGGGTGTATCAATGAAGGCATAACATACAAGTTGCAAGATGTCACAGTCCGGTTGTACACTGCATTAGTTAGGCCACCCCTGGTGTATTGTGTGTAGTTCTGGAGGCCTCGCTTCAAGAAGGATGTGGACAGAATGGAGCAGGTGCAGAGGAGAGCAACAAGGATGATCAGGGGCCTGGAGACCAAGAAGCCCTTGGAGGAAAGGCTGAGGGACCTGGGAATGTTCATTCTGGAGAAGAAGGGGTGGAGGGGGGACAAGATGGCTCTCTTTGAAGGACTGTCCCTTAGAGGAGGGCAGAGAGCTGCTCCTGTGGGCAGTGGCAGAGAAGTGTTTGTGAGTTTCCTACATTGTGCAGGGGGTTGGACTAGATGACCCTAGAGGTCCCTTCCAACTCTATAATTCTTTGGGAGGTGGTGGGCTCTCCTTCCTTGGAGGTTTTTAAACAGAGGCTAGATGGCCATCTGATAGCAATGAAGATCCTGTGAATGTAGGGGGAAGTGTTTGTGAGTTTCCTGCATTGTGCAGGGGGTTGGACTAGATGGCTCTGGAGGTCCCTTCCAACTCTATAATTCTTTGGGAGGTGGTGGGCTCTCCTTCCTTGGAGGTTTTTAAACAGAGGCTAGATGGCCATCTGATAGCAATGAAGATCCTGTGAATTTAGGGGGAGGTGTTTGTGAGTTTCCTACATTGTGCAGGGGGTTGGACTAGATGACCCTAGAGGTCCCTTCCAACTCTAGGATTCTATGATTCTATGAAAGGGCTTCCCCCTGCTTGCTTTGGTCTCAAGCAGAATTCAAAGGTGCTTGCCTGTGTAACCCGGAGTCCACAAGGGGGAATTTAAGAGTTGAGACTTGCTAGGCAGAAGTCAGGGAGGCTGGGATCCCACCCCACCCCACCCCACTCCGGTCAGCTCCAGTGCAACACCCCTGAACTGTTGCATGCTGGGGGTGGGAGTTGTCTCTGCTTAATTCTTGTTCCAAATAGGATGTCTTTTGAAGTTGGTTTATTGTTGTTTTCATGAATGCAAGAGCCAGAAGGCGGGAGCGCGCAGTCGTCGTCGACGTGGACTCTCTTCGTGCTTTAATAAAAAGAAAATATTTATTTGATCTTGCTGCTTGAATTGCACAGGTTATTCTGCCTGCAGGCTCCAAGCGGTTGGAGGGCCCTGAGCTCCAGGCTTCTTCTCTGTTCTGCTGGCCTCAGTTTCCCCTTTGTAGAAAGGGAGAGGGAGCACTCTCGCAGGGCCGTGAGGAGGAGGCGGAAAGGAAGTGCACAGCCAGCTTTGCATCCAGACAGGCAATTAGAGCTCACTGAACAGCGCCTGCAGCAACACCCCTTAAAACAGCAAATTTAGTGTCTTGGATTATTCCAGCTTTCATTTTGTTTTAATTTGGGATTTTTTACGGCGCATGGATTTCATGAAACCTCCCCATCCTTTTCTCTGCGCTGGCAGAGCGCCTCGTCTGTGCTCATCCATCGCCTGGAGCATCTGCACAGATTTTCAGTTAAACTGTTTTATATCACATTCTCTGTAATGGCTTTTTACCTAGATCTTGACCTATTCTTGGAATCAAATCACAGGTTATAAAGAGCAAGAAGAAGCTCTGCAACAACCGGCATGAATCAGAGGAGCCGTTAAGGAGACACTCCTGAAGAAATGATTCTATCACCCATTATCTTTACAAATGAAGATGGCGACTCACCTTTCCTCCCCCCTTTCTACCTCCCTTTCGGGAGGGAAGGGAAGGGAAGGCCTCCTGAAGTGATTCACCTGGCTTTCCATGCAAAAATGAGCAAGCCAGCCCCTGGACACTTCCTGGATTTTAAGACATAAAGTCAAGGAAGAAAAAAAATCTAAAATGGAAAGTGCTGGGTTGAAAGCCGACCTGGAATTTGGGGCTCTGCCCTGAGAGTTTCTCTGTCAGGCCCAAGGCCTTTCTTAATATAGAAAAAGTCAAACAGGAACTCATTTGCATATTAGGCCACACCCCTGATGCCATGCCAGCTGGAACTGTGTCTCTGTGCATTCCTGCCCCCCAAAAAACCCTGAAGAAGACTGCAGATTTATACACCTCCCTTCTCTGTGAATCTCCTTTATCTTATTTCCCCATAACAGAAACCTTGTGAGGTGGGTGGGGCTGAGAGAGCTCTCACAGCAGCTGCCCTTTCAAGGACAACTCTGTGAGAACTATGGCTAACCCAAGGCAATTCCAGCAGCTGCAAGTGGAGGAGTGGGGAATCAAACCCGGATCTCCCAGATCTCCCAAACTGCATTCTTGGTGCTTAGGAGGGGCAACACTGGGAGGGCTTCTAGTGTCCTGGCCCCACTGGTGGACCTCCTGATTGCACCTGGTTTTTTTAGCCACTGTGTGACACAGAGTGTTGGACTGGATGGACCATTGGCCTGATCCATCATGGCTTCTCTTATGTTCTTATGACCTTAGGGGAACACTTAGTAGATTTTCATTGGAAGAAATCATATGACTGTTTCCAGACATGGGCTACAGCGGTGAGAAGGATTGTTCCCAGGCAAACAGGAGGTTTCTGCACCCTGAAGTATGCTTCCACTGTAAGAAGAAGATGATGATGATGATATTGGATTTATATCCTGCCCTTCACTCTGAATCTCAGAGTCTGAGCGGCTCACAATCTCCTTTTCCTTCCTCCCCCACATCCTGTGAGGTGGGTGGGGCTAAGCTATGGCTGACCTAAGGCCATTCCAGCAGCTGCAAGTGGAGGAGTGGGGAATCAAACCCAGTTCTCCCAGATAAGAGAGCTCTGGCTGACCCAAGGCCATTCCAGCAGCTGCAAGTGGAAGAGGGGGGAATCCAACCCGGTTCTCCCAGATAAGAGAGCTCTGGCTGACCCAAGGCCATTCCAGCAGATGCAAGTGGAGGAGTGGAGAATCAAACCCGGTTCTCCCAGATAAGAGAACTCTGGCTGACCCAAGGCCTTTCCAGCAGCTGCAAGTGCCGGAGTGGGGAATCAAACCCGGTTCTCTCAGATAAGAGAGCTCTGGCTGACCCAAGGCCTTTCCAGTAGCTGCAAGTGCAGGAGTGGGGAATCAAACCCGGTTCTCCCAGATAAGAGAGCTCTGGCTGACCCAAGGCCTTTCCAGCAGCTGCAAGTGGGGGAGTGGGGAGTCCAACCCAGTTCTCCCAGATAAGAGAGCTCTGGTGACCCAAGGCCATTCCAGCAGCTGCAAGTGCAGGAGTGGGGAATCAAACCCGGTTCTCCCAGATAAGAGAGTTCTGGCTGACCCAAGGCCTTTCCAGCAGCTGCAAGTGGGGGAGTGGGGAGTCCAACCCGGTTCTCCCAGATAAGAGAGCTCTGGTGACCCAAGGCCATTCCAGCAGCTGCAAGTGCAGGAGTGGGGAATCGAACCCGGTTCTCCCAGATAAGAGAGCTCTGGCTGACCCAAGGCCATTCCAACAGATGCAAGTGCAGGAGTGGGGAATCAAACCCAGTTCTCCCAGATAAGAGAGCTCTGGCTGACCCAAGGCCTTTCCAGCAGCTGCAAGTGGGGGAGTGGGGAGTCCAACCCGGTTCTCCCAGATAAGAGAGCTCTGGTGACCCAAGGCCATTCCAGCTGCTGCAAGTGCAGGAGTGGGGAATCAAACCCGGTTCTCCCAGATAAGACAGCTCTGGCTGACCCAAGGCCATTCCAGCAGCTGCAAGGGAGGAGTGGGGAATCAAACCCAGTTCTCCCAGATAAGAGTCCGCACACTTAACCACTACACCACACTGGCTCTCAGAACTCAGAAGTATCAGAGGAGCCCAACCTGAGTGGTGGCCAGAGAATACCTCTGGCTTCGTGCTACAGTGGCTTCCCTCTCAGGTCAGAAGAGGGGGGCCATCTGCCCAAGAGGCCAACTTTTTTTGCTTCCTCCTGAAGGCCTCGGTCTTTAATGGCTTTCCTGGATGCCACAGTGGCAGCGCTGGAGCACTTCTGTGCTGCTGGCAAAGACCGCCATGGTTGTGTTGCCAGCTCTGCTGCTTCAGAGGCCTTTTGAAGACTCTCCTAATCCTCCACCACATAATTAAACCTTGAAATGGGACTTCCAGGCAATCTGCATGCAAAGCTGACAGACGTGTCTGCCTGCCTCGGCCCCCCAACACGGCCCTTAGGCAGCCTCTGCCCCCCCTCCAGCAAGCGGGTTTGCGCTGCCCAGTTTGGATTTATTAATTAATGGGAAGGGCCTCCTGGCCATGGAGCCTTCTTGGGCTTCGGACTGGTAATTAATCAAGACAGCCGTGGCCTTCCGTCTCCACGCAGCGTCTTCTGCTTGCAGCCTTTCCCAGGGAGGAAAGGAGGCCGCCTGCTGGCTGAGGTGCCACCTTCTTGTGGCCCCCGTGGCTCCACCCGCCAGCCCCACCCGCCGTGGCCGCGGGCGAAGAAAGAGAGTCGCAGGCAGTGGAATTCCTGTTCTGGAACACAAACGATTATGGAATTCAATGAAGTTGAACGGGGACAAAGGCAAAGTGTTGCACTTGGTAAGAGAAATCCATCAGTTAGTTTTATCTATCCACACACTGGATCGGTGGACCCTGGTGGCGCACTCCCACTTGTGTCAAAGATCGAGGGGTTCCAACTGGCCACAGGAGCCACAGCGTGATGAGGCAGCCCTATATGGTCGAGGACCTGTCTAGCTTCGGGACCGCCTTTCTCCACACGTTCCCCAGAGAGCACTGCGTTCAGGGACGCAACATCTACTGCCCATCCCCGGACCAAGGGAGGCCAGGCTGTGTTCTACACGGTCCAGGGCCTTCTCAGTGAAATATGGAATGCACTTCCGGAGGCCATAGGGGCCCTGCGGGACCTCTTTCAATTCTGCAGGGCCTGCAAAACCAAGTTATTCTGACTGGCCTTTGCCACTTTGTCACCTACACTACTGAGATATTGGAACTACTATGGGTTTAACTGTTAGTAAAGGACAATCCTGCCTAGGCAGTTATTAACAGCACCATAAAATGGTTTTAAAATGTTTTAATAGTGTTTATTGTTTGTAGTTTGATTATTTAATTGTATTTATTGTCTGAAATTTTGAACTGATTGTTAGTCGCCCTGAGTCCACTTGCAGAGAGAGTGGGGTATAAATGGAAGGAAGGAAGGAAGGAAGGAAGGAAGGAAGGAAGGAAGGAAGGAAGGAAGGAAGGAAGGAAGGAAGGAAGGAAGGAAGGAGCAGATTTATACCCCGCCCTTCTCCCTGAAAGAGACTCAGAGCGGCTTACAATCTCCTATGTCTTCTCCCTCCCGCCCCTGCAACAGACAGCCTGTGAGGTGGGTGGGGCTGAGCGGGCTCTCACAGCACCTGCCCTTTCAAGGACAACTTCTGCCAGAACTATGGCTGACCCAAGGCCATTCCAGCAGGTGCAAGTGGAGGAGTGGGGAATCAAACCCGGTTCTCCCAGAGAAGAGAGCTCTGGCTGACCCAAGGCCATTCCAGCAGATGCAAGTGGAGGAGTGGGGAATCAAACCCGGTTCTCCCAGATAAGAGAGGTCTGGCTGACCCAAGGCCATTCCAGCAGCTGCAAGTGGAGGATTGGGGAATCAAACCCGGTTCTCCCAGATAAGGGAGCTCTGGCTGACCCAAGGTCATTCCAGCAGGTGCAAGTGGAGGAGTGGGGAATCAAACCCGGTTCTCCCAGATAAGAGAGCTATGGCTGACCCAAGGCCATTCCAGCAGCTGCAAGTGGAGGAGTGGGGAATCAAACCCGGTTCTCCCAGATAAAAGTCCACACACTTAACCACAACACCAAACTGGTGAGAGCCAAACTGACATGACTGGAAGGGGGCGAGTGGGGATCTGGAGGAGAGACAAAGGACTAATGTGGGCTCTCCTTTCCTCTTCACCCACCATGAATGATTGCACATCTTTATTTGTATTCTCCCATTTTCATATTTTTTTATAATGCATGAGAGGCTCCCGAAAGTCAGGGAATAAAATACCGCATTTGGGAAATTAATTCTGCTCTGATCAAACTCATCTAATCTTTAGGCAAGAACCTTTCATTTAAAAACAAACATCCTCAATGTTCAGCTTTGGCAGGGCAGTTTCTACATTTGCAATATCTGTGGGGGTTTCACAAAAGCAACCGGCCGCCTTTCAGATCTGCGTGAATATCTGTTTCAGCTCTGCAACATACGAGGCCCCCTCAGCAGCAATTAGGAGAGCTCTGCCAAGGTGCATTTCACCTTCCCAAACAGCCGGAGGCAGATGAGGCCTTTCTTCTTACTAGAGACCACATCTGCCCCCCCTCCCCAAATCAATGGAGGCAGACTGTAGGAAGGCACCAGGGGCTTTGCCACACCCCCAGCAGCCCCCATGCCCCACCCTTTCTCCACCTCTGATGCGATTTTGGGTGGCTTGCTGGCCTTTTGACTGTGGGGGGGGGGAAGAGGCAGCAGAACCCCAGGTGAACGAGGACAGCTTGGGCTGGCTGGATCTCTAGCCAGCCCAAACAGGCCTCACTCACGTGGGACTCTCCTTTCTTGCATTGAGCTGCTTTTGGCTTGGGGGGGCAGCATATGCTAATGAATTATGCTATGAGCATAACTCATTATTGGATAAAAATATGGAGCAGAGCTCCATCAGTGGCTATTATCAGTTGGGAAATAGCTCTCCCAACTTTCGATGGCGCACCATTGAAATCAGCGCGCCAGGTAAAGAGTTTGGGTGTTTGAAGAATGCCAAGTCAGCATTCTTCCATCTGAAGCGGGCAAGGCAGTTGGCCCCCTTCCTGGAACGCCGCGACCTCGCAACAGTGATCCATGCAACGGTCACCTCAAGATTGGACTACTGTAATGCCCTCTACTTGGGGCTACCTCTGTGCCGGACCCGGAAGCTGCAGCTGGTGCAGAACGCATCGGCCAGGCTATTATTGGGGCTCTCGAAGTGGGAGCACATACGGCCAGGGCTGCGCGGACTGCACTGGCTGCCAATTACCTACCGAGTCCAGTACAAAGTGTTGGTTATTACCTTTAAAGCCCTATATGGCCGAGGACCAGCCTACCTAAGGGACCGTCTCTCCCCATATGAACCCCAGAGGGCACTGAGGTCAACGGGCAAAAATAAAATGATGATCCCTGGGCCGAGAGAGGTCAAACTCCAAAACACCAGAGCACGGGCCTTTTCAGTTGCGGCACTTGCACTGTGGAACCAGCTTCCGGAGGAAGTGCGGGCCCTGCGGAACCTCAACCAGTTCCGCAGGGCCTGCAAGACCGCGCTTTTTAGACAAGCGTATAACGATATCGACTGCTGAGTTGCTAGGAACAAAGAACCGCCATCTTTAATATTACCTTAACTGGCAGAACCAGCGCCAGAACAGTTTTATTGCTGCCAGATATATATATAATATAACTAAATTATGTATTTTAACTTAACTAACTGGTTTTTATATGTTTAATTTTAATTGTTAAATTTAATGTTTTATCATTTATGTTAATGTATGAATTGTTGTGAGCCGCCCTGAGCCGCCTAGGCGGGGAGGGTGGGGTAGAAATAAAATCTATTATTATTATTATTATTATTATTATTATTATTATTATTATTATTATTAGCCACAGTGTGTGTGTGTGTGTGTGTGTGTATTTTGGCCACTGTGTGACATAGGATGTCGGACTCGATGGGCCATTGGCCTGATCCAACATGGCTTCTCTTATGTTCTTATGTGTCACAGAGTGTTGGGCTGGATGGGCCATTGGCCTGATCCAACATGGCTTCTCTTATGTTCTTATGTGACCCAGAGTGTAGGACTGGAGGGGCCATTGGCCTGATCCAACAGGGCTTCTCTTATGTTCTTATGTGACACAGAGTGTTGGACTGGAGGGGCCATTGGCCTGATCCAACAGGGCTTCTCTTATGTTCTTGTGTGACACAGAGTGTTGGACTGGATGGGTCATTGGCCTGATCCAACATGGCTTCTCTTATGTGACACAGAGTGTTGGACTGGATGGGCCATTGGCCTGATCCAACATGGCTTCTCTATGTTCTTATGTGACACAGAGTGTTGGGCTGGATGGGCCATTGGCCTGATCCAACATGGCTTCTCTTATGTTCTTATGAGCTCCACCACCTATTTTTCTACAAAACGACCCCTACTCAAGAGTACCGATTCTGAGTGGGGAAATGGGCATTTCTCTTGCGCTGCCCTCTACCTCAGCGACTTGGAGTGGAAGAAGAATAATTGCAGATTTATAGCCCACCCTTCTCTCTGAATCAGAGACTCAGAGCAGCTTACAATCTACTTTCCCTTCTCTCCTCCTCACAACAGACACCCTGCAAGGTGGGTGGGGCTGAGAGAGCTCTCCCAGAAGTTGCCCTTTCTTTTTTTTGTGTGTGTTTTAAACAATTTATTGGTAGCATATGGTTACAAAGCTTATCTATTTCTTAATTTTTTCTTTTTTCACATTGACCCATATGACATTTCCATCCCCCCTCCCTCCAATGTTGACTTCCCCGAGGTTATAAGTTCAAATCCATACTAAAGGCACTTCTGACTGCTCAAAGTTCCGTATATATATTCTTACAACTAAAAAAATGTCCAATATTTCTTTACTTTCCAAGTTTTCTCCATATATCCTTTAAATTTTCTCCACTCCCTTTTGAATATCTCTAAATCATAGTCTCTTAGTGTTCTGGTTAATTTGTCCATTTCACACCACGATAAAACTTTCCTGGTCCATTCCCATTTCTCTGGTATTTTTTCTTGCTTCCAAAGCTGCGCGTACAAAGTCCTAGCAGCTGATAACAGGTACCAAATTAAAGTCCTGTCTTCTTTTGGGTATTTTTCTAATTGTAATCCAAGTAAAAACGTCTCTGCAATTTTCTTAAAATCATAGCCCAAAATTTTGGTGATTTCTTGTTGTATCATCTTCCAGAATTCTTTCGCTCTTTCACATGTCCACCACATATGGAAGAAAGAACCTTCATGTTTTTTACATTTCCAACATCTATCCGACATTTTCTTACTTATCTTAGCCAATTTTTTCGGAGTCATATACCACCTATACATCATTTTAAAACAGTTCTCCTTAATGCTTTGACAAGTTGATATCTTCATTGAGTTCTTCCAGAGGTGCTCCCATGTTTCCATTTGTATTTCTCTATTCACATTAATTGCCCATTTGACCATTTGAGACTTTACTACTTCTTCTTCTGTAGACCATTTCAATAATAACTTATATACTTTTGATATCAATTTTTCATTGTCACCTAACAGGACTCTTTCCAGTTCTGTTTGTTCTCGTCTAATCCCCTCTAATTTTATGTCATTTTCCATCAAACTTTTAATTTGTTGCATTTGAAACCAGTCATAATTGTTATTTAGCTCTTCTGAGGTTTTTAATTCAATTTTGTCTCCTTGAATCTTAAGCAGTTGGTTATATGACATTTCTCTTTTTTCTTCAGAATCAGCTGTTATTTTTATTACTTCTGCTGGCACTATCCATAATGGTTTTCTCTCGTCCCCGTATTTCTTGTATTTTATCCAAGTATTTAGTAATGTATTTCTGACATAGTGGTGAGAGAAAAAACCATCCATTTTATTCTTCCCATAGTACATGTATGCATGCCAGCCGAATCTATTTCCGTGAGCTTCTAACCACAAAGGTTTTTTGTCTAACAGCATTATCCAATCTTTTATCCATGTCAAACAAACTGCATCGTGGTATAGTCTTAGATCGGGAAGTTGAAAACCTCCTCTCTCTTTGGCATCCGTTAAGATCTTCATCTTTATCCTTGGTTTCTTTCCGGCCCAAATGAAATCAGAGATTTTCCTTTGCCATTTGTTGAATTGTTTTGCTTCTTTTACAATCGGGATGGTTTGAAACAAATACATTATCCTTGGCAAAATATTCATTTTGATTGCAGCTATCCTGCCCAGTAAGGACAAGTTGAGTTTATTCCATTTCATCAAATCTTTGTCCATCTTACACCACAGTTTTTCATAATTGTTTTTGTATAAATCAATGTTCTTCATTGTTATCTCTATTCCAAGGTACCTAACTTTGGTTGTGACTTCACAACCTGTCACCTTAGAAGTTGCCCTTTCAAGGACAACTCCTGCGAGAGCTCTGGCTGACCCAAGGCCATTCCAGCAGGTGCAAGTGGAGGAGTGGGGAATCAAACTCGATTCTCCCAGATAAGAGAGCTCTGGCTGACCCAAGGCCATTCCAGCAGCTGCAAGTGGAGGAGTGGGGAATCAAACCTGATTCCCCCAGATAAGAGTCCGCTCACTTAACCGCTATGGGTGACCTAAGGCCATTCCAGGAGTTGCAAGTGCAGGAGCGGGGATTCCAACCCGCTTCTCCCAGATAAGAGTCCACGCCCTTAACCACCACACCAAACTGGCTCTCACCAAGCAGCCCTTTTTTGGGTGGGCCTCCAGAGGCTGGGTGGGGGGCCGTGCTTGAGCATCTTCACAGAGGAGCTCCAGCCTCTTGTTGGGGTGGCCTCCCTTGCAGACGGTCGGCCTCCTTGTGATGAATGGAGAGGCAGGAATTGTGACAGTTTTAACAAATGAGTTGTGGCAGCAAATGGGGAGGACGAGCTGGCATTTCACCTGAAGACGGAATATTATGATGTCGATGCTAATTCGCTGGCAGAGCCTCGCACGCAGATTGCATCAACGTATATAATTAAATGCTTTCATCTGAGAATTTTATAAATATGGCATAAAGCTGATAACGGAGAGCCTTAAATTCTATTAACATTCCGCTCATCTCTTTGGGGTCTCTTTAATAAATAAATAATAATAATTTTTTTATTTATATCCCGCCCTCCCCGCCTAAGCAGGCTCAGGGCGGCTAACAACATCCATAAAATATACAATACAATAAATATACAAGACTTTAAAATCAACATTATCCAAAGCAATTCTAAAATTCACATTTGACATAATTTGACAGTAGCAGTGATGTTCCTGGCACTATTTCTGTCAGTTTACACGATAGCGAGGAAGCCTTTAAAAGTCTCATCGCCACACAATGGTTTTAATGAAGCCAGTGGGCAGTGAAACAGGGGAGCCGCTATGAGGGGTGGGATCCAGCTCTGAAGGGGAGGGGCAAGAAGAGAATGTGAGGAGGGGGACGCTCCTCCCCAAAGCCGTTTTGGGGCCCCACTGGGGAGAAAGGGGGCGGGCTGCACAGGAAGTGAAGAAACGAAAAAATAAAAGCCCCACCCAAAGAGGGGTGCCTTTCCAAGAGCCTTCCAGAGTGGGCAAAGGGAGACTGCCAAGGGACTTCTGCAGCTGGCTGGCCGCATGTCCTCCCTGCTCAGGCAAGCTGCTCTCAAACAATGACAGTGTTCAGCGTATGGCCCACTAAGGATCTCAGGGTCTCAGTGGACCATACACTGAACATGAGTCAACAGTGTGATGCGGTGGCTAAAAAGGCAAATGCAGTCTTGGGCTGTATCAACAGAAGTAGTTTCGAGAACACGTGAAGTGATGGTATCGCTTTACTCTGCTCTGGTAAGACCTCACCTGGAGTCTTGTGTTCAGTTTTGGGCATCACATTTTAAGAAGGATCTAGACAAGCTGGAACGGGTCCACAGGAGGGCGACGAAGATGGTGAGGGGTCTGGAGACCAAGTCCTATGAAGAAATATTGAAAGAGCTTGGCATGTTTAGCCTGAAGAGGAGGTGGCTGAGAGGTGATAGGATCACCATCTTCAAGTAATTGAAGGGCTGTCATCTAGAGGATGGTGCGGAATTGTTTTCTGTGGCCCCAGAAGGTAGGACCAGAACCAATGGGTTGCAATTAAATCAAAAGAGTTTCCGGATCAACATTAGGAAGAACTTCCTGACCCTTAGAGCGGTTTCTCATTGGAACAGGCTTCTTCAGGAGGTGGTGGGCTCTCCTTCCTTGGATGTTTTTAAACAGAGGCTAGATGACCATCTGACAGTAATGAGGATCCTGTGAATTTAGGGGGAGGTGTTTGTGAATTCCCTGCATTGTGCAGAGGGGTGGACTAGATGACTCTGGAGATCTCTTCCAATAATTGATGCCCATGCCCAGGGGACATTTCATCGGACTGTCACTTTCTCTGACCCTAACCTTCTTTCATACTGCTGCAGGTGCACCAACGTGGCGCATGAAATTGTGGAAAAATTCCATAAAGTTTTGTGTTTCTTGCTAACTGAAAGATGCCAGTAACTGTTCAGTCATCAGCATAACAAAAGAGTGATCAGTCAGAAGAGAAGCATGGTATGGAAAAAAAGATACTGCCTCTCAAATCCCTGGACACCAGAAAATGCCGTTTGTGCCACCACAGTCCGAATATCTGATGAGGCTATTACGTGAAACAGTCGGTTCCAGCCTGCAGCCCTGTTATTGGAATTGTGGAGTACAACTTTTGCTTCCACTGACAATCTTAGAAGGAGCACAGTCCCCATCATAAATGTATAAACTGTGCAGTGGAATTTACTGTCTATTGAACTATTCTTTTCTCCCGTCTCTGGGAGCAGCAAGACTTACAGGAAATAACAATAACTTCTTCACCCAAATAACTTCTTCACCCAAAGGGTGATTAACATGTGGAATTCACTGCCACAGGAGGTGGTGGCGTCCACAAGCATAGCCACCTTCAAGAAGGGGTTAGATAAAAATATGGAGCAGAGGTCCATCAGTGGCTATTAGCCACAGTGTGTGTGTGTGTGTATATATATATATATATATATTTGGCCGCTGTGTGACACAGAATGTTGGACTGGATGGGCCATTGGCCTGATCTAACATGGCTTCTCTTATGTTCTTATGTTCTTAACAAGAAAAATACTCTCCGTGTAAAGAAACAATATCAAAATATAATTACAATGATTCCATTCTCCAATACAACAGTATTTTATAGTAACAGTAATATACCATAAATGTCCAGTGACAAAAATACCATCTTAAGCATGCAATGAAATGCAAATAGATGGAAAATGTCAGCAGCATTCTGAACACGGAAATTAATTAGAGAAAGCCTGGAAAACAGTGAATTGTAATGAAATAAGGCACCATCAGACTACTGCACCTAAAAATAAGTAAGACTTTCCCTGAGGAAGGATCACATGGTCCGAAACGAGAACGGAACAGTTTTGCATCATCGTTGCACTGCATTTAGTGAATGTTGCATCATCTTTTGGACAGTAGTGAAGTTGTGTGCTGTTGTACTGGAGAATGGAATCATTATAATTATATTTTGATATTGTTTCTTTACCCGGAGAGTATTTTTCTTGTTGTATCCTGGTTGCAAAACCTCCGCGGTCCTGCATTGTTTGGCAGCAACGAGACTTCAGCAAGTCGAGGATTGAAATTGATTCAGTGGCGGTATGATGCAGCACAGAGTGAGTGTGTGTGTGTGTGTGTGTGTGGTTTTTGGATAAATACTTTGTATTAATTGATTTCTTTATGTCACTAATTTTTAGACGTAAGTTTCTTTGGTTGCATTGTTGCACACTAACTGATCAGCAGCCAGGGATCACCTGCAAAACAGGTGTGGCAGGCAAGTTCTGCCTCCCTCCACAAGTAGCCAGGCTGCCATGTCCTATACCAACGACCTTCTGAGTCGACTATCAGGGGAGGCCCATGTAGAGGACATTTTATTGTTCTTGTTCAGTTACACAGTCAAATCCGACAATTTGCAACCCCCTGGACAAAGTCACGCCAGGCCCTCCTGTCTTCCACCATCCTCCGAAGTCTGCTCAAATTCATGTTAGTTAGAATCACAGAATCATAGAATCATAGAGTTGGAAGGGATCTCCAGGGTCATCTAGTCCACCCTCCTGCACAATGCAGGAAACTCACAAACACCTCCCCCTAAATTCACAGGATCTTCACTGCTATCAGATGGCTTTCCAGCCTCTGTTGAAAAACCTCCAAGGAAAGAGAACCCACCACCTCCCGAAGAAGCCTCTTCCACTGAGAAACTAACAGTCAGGAAGTTCTTCCTAATGTTGAGCCAGAAACTCTTTTGATTTAATTTCAACCCGCTGGTTTTGGTCCTATCTTCTGGGGCAACGGAAAACAATTCACACCATCCTCTATATGACAGCCCTTCAAGTTACATCAGTAACGCTGTCCAGCCATATTATCTTTTTAACTTAAGAACATAAGAGAAGCCATGTTGGATCAGGCCAATGGCCCATCCAGTCCAACATTCTGTGTCACACAGTGGCCAAAAATTTATATATATATATATATATATATATATATATATATATATATATATATATATATATATATATATATATATATATACACACACACACACACACACACACACACACACACACTGTGGCTAATAGCCACTGATGGACCTCTGCTCCATATTTTTATCCAACCCCCTCTTGAAGCTGTCTATGCTTGTAGCCGCCACCACCTCCTGTGGCAGTGAATTCCACATCTTAATCACTCTTTGGGTGAAGAAGTACTTCCTTTTATCCGTTTTAACCTGACTGCTCAGCAATTTCATCAAATGCCCACAAGTTCTTGTATTGTGAGAAAGGGAGAAAAGTACTTCTTTCTCTACTTTCTCCATCCCATGCATAATCTTGTAAACCTCTAGCATGTCACTCCACAGTCGACATTTCTCCAAGCCAAAGAGCCCCAAGCGTTTCAACCTTTCTTCATAGGGAAAGTGTTCCAAACCATTAATCATTCTAGTTGCCCTTTTCCAGACTTTTTCCAATGCTATAATATCCTTTTTGAAGTGCAGTGACCAAAATTGCACACAATATTCCAAATGAGACTGCACCGATTAATAGAGGGGCATTATGATACTGGCTGATTTGTTTTCATTTCCCTTCCTAATAATTCCCAGCATGGCGTTGGCCTTTTTTATTGCAAACGCACACTGTCTTGACATTTTCAGTGAGTTATCTACCACGACCCCAAGATCTCTCTCTTGGTCAGTCTCTGCCAGTTCACACCCCATCAACTTGTATTTGTAGCTGGGATTCTTGGCCCCAATGTACATTACTTTGCACTTGGCCACATTAAACCTCATCTGCCATGATGACGCCCACTCACCCAGCCTCAACAGATCCCTTTGGAGTGCCTCACAATCCTCTCTGGTTCTCACCACCCTGAACAATTTAGTGTCATCCGCAAACTTGGCCACTTCACTGCTCACTCCCAACTCTAAATCATTTATGAACAAGTTAAAGAGCATGGGACCCGGTACCGAGCCCTGTGGCACCCCACTGCTTACCGTCCTCCACTGCGAAGACTGCCCATTTATACTCACTCTCTGCTTCCTATTACTCAGCCAGTTTTTGATCCACAAGAGGACCTGTCCTTTTACTCCATGACTCTCGAGCTTACTAAGGAGCCTTTGGTGAGGAACTTTATCAAAAGCTTTCTGGAAGTCAAGATAAACAACATCTATTGGGTCTCCTTTGTCCACATGTTTGTTCACCCCCTCAAAGAAATGCAACAGGGTGGTAAGAACCAGAGAGGATTGTGAGGCACTCCAAAGGGATCTGTTGCGACTGGGTGAGTGGGCGTCAATGTGGCAGATGAGGTTCAATGTGGCCAAGTGCAAAGTAATTGTTGGTGCCAACATGCCAACATGCACCACATTGTTGGTGCCAACATGCACCACGACCACTGGCTCCTCCCCAGCACTGTCTATCCACCTATCTACTACACGCGTAATGTCCGCTACCTTCACACCAGGCAGGCAAGTCACCATACGGTCAGTACGCGGCTTTGCCACCCAGCTGTCTACTTGCCTAAGGATCAAATCACCAACTACTAAGACCCCTCCTCTCTCCCCACCCAGGGATGGTTCCTTGGCGCAAAATGATTCCCGCTCACCAACCAAAGAAGAGGTCCCTTCTGAGGGCGCATTCCCCTTATCCTCAGCACGGTGCCCTGTTTCCTCTCGACTCTCATGCTCCCTGGCAGCAACGGGGCTGCCTCGTTCAGAGTGGGGCTCATCTAATACGTCCCCAAGAGTCTTCTCTGAGTGCCTAACTGACTGTCTCTGCTTCTCCAGGGCAGTCACCTCGGCCTCAAGAGTGCGAACTCGTTCCCCGAGGACCAGGAGCTCCTTGCATCGAGCACACACCCAAGACTTCTGTCCTGTGGGCAGATAGTCATACATGTGACACTCAGTGCAAAACACTGGAAAGCCCCCACCCCCTGCTGGCATTCTACCCTCATGATAGCTTTTTGCCATTCCCTTCTTCTTTTGCCTTCTGTCTTTCCCAGCATCAGGGTCTTCTCCCTTTTCATTTGGTGGCCAAAGTCTTTGAGCTTCAGCTTCAGCATCTGTCCTTCCAGGGAACAGTCAGGGTTGATTTCCCTTTGGACTGACTGATCGGATCTTCTTGCAGTCTCAAGAGTCTTCTCCAGCACCACAGCCCATAAGCATCTATTCTTCTGCGCTCGGCCCTCCTTATGGTGCAGCTCTCACAGCCAAGAGGGCATTGCAGTAGCCTAATTTTGACATCCCACGAGCAGCCCCATGGCGCAGAGTGCTAAAGCTGCAGTACTGCAGTTAGAGCCCTCTGCTCACAACCTGAGTTCGATCCCTGGTGGAAGCTGGGTTTTCAGATAGCCTGCTCGAGGTTGACTCAACCTTCCATCCTTCCAAGGTCAGTGAAATGAGTCCCCAGCTTGCTGGGGGGGAAATGTAGATGACTGGGGAAGGCAAGGGCAAACCACCCCGTAAAAAAGTCTGCCGTGAAAACGTCATGATGCGATGTCACCCCAGAGTTGGAAATGACTGGTGCTTGCACAGGGGACGACCTTGACCTCTAAGAGTTGTCCTTGAAAGGGCAGCTACTGTGATAGCCCTCTCAGCCCCACCCACCTCACAGGGTGTCTGTTGTGGGGGAAGGAGATAAAGGAGATTGTGGGCCGCTCTGAGTCTCTGATTCAGAGAGAAGGAGGGGTATAAATCTGCAATTCTTCTTCTTCTAGCATGGATCCATGTGGCCAAACTGGTCAAGCCAGTGCTGGGGCCGGGCCATATTCTGGCTAAATGAAGCTGATAGAATGTTTTCTTTTCCTGGGCATATTGATTTGTTTCTCCAGCAGCGATGCTGGATCCAGTATAACCCCTAAGCTCTCACCTGAGTCACTAAGGGTCACCCGGATGCCATCAGAAAGGGGGACCACAGTGTCCTTCAAGATCTCTGCCTTCCCACCCAGCATTAGCTTGGCCTTGTCAGGATTCAGTTTCAACCGGTTCACTCTCTGCCAATTAACCAAGGCCAGGCCTCATCTTGGGCAGGATGGTGTGGAATTGTTTTCTGTGGCTCCGGAAGGTAGGACCAGAACCAGTGGGTTGAAATTAAACCAAAAGAGTTTCCGGCTCAACATTAGGAAGAACTTCCTGACCATTAGAGCGGTTCCTCAGTGGAACAGGCTTCCTCCTTGGGAGATGGTGGGCTCTCCTTCCTTGGAGGTTTTTCAACAGAGGCTAGATGGCCATCTGACAGCAATGAAGAACCTGTGAATTTAGGGGGAGGTGTTTGTGAGTTTCCTGCATTGTACAGGGGGTTGGACTAGATGACCTTGGAGGTTGCTTCCAACTCTAGGATTCTATGATTCTTCAGGAGGTGGTGGGCTCTCCTTCTTGGAGGTTTTTAAACAGAGGCTAGATGGTCATCTGACAGCAAGGAAGATCCTGTGGATTTAGGGGGAGGTGTTTGTGGGTTTCCTGCATTGTGCAGGGGGCTGGACAAGATGGCCCTGGAGGTCCCTTCCAACTCTATGAATCTATGACTGTTAGAGCAGTTCCTCAGTGGGACAGGCTTCCTCCTTGGGAGGTGGTGGGCTCTCCGTCCTTGGAGGTTTTTCAACAGAGGCTTGATGGCCATCTGACAGTGATGAAGATCCTGTGAATTTAGGGGGAGGTATTTGTGAGTTTCCTGCATTGTGCAGGGGGTTGGACTAGATGACCCTGGAGGTCCCTTCCCACTCTAGGGTTCTATTATTGTAGGAGCTCACAGGAGCAGAGCTCTAGATCCTCTACATTTTATTGTGCTTTTTCTTTTTTAACCCCCCCCCCCTCCACAAAAAGAAAAACCCTTGCTTCTGGGCTCCACTGTTCAAACCTGCTGTGTGAATTTTGCTGAACTCTTAAGATTTGACAAACTTTCTAATATTTTTCCCCATAAAAAATGGGGAAATAACCAAGAAATATGAAGCAGGGGCTTCTGTCTCTGGCTGGGATCTCTGCAGGTGGGACAGAGGCCCGGCAGCTACTGCTAGAGCGGCATCCCCAGCTGTGCATTTTGTCTGCATTCCCCTCCTCTGTCTTTAGCGGCAGCAGCATCCTCTTCCAAAACGTGCCCGATGACTTCCACGAGGCAGAGACCTTGCTCTGTGGCTTTCATTGGGCCTTGCCAGGCGAGGGAGAATGGACGGGCCTTGATATTCATCGTGCTTCTGTTCTTCTGCATTTGTGCTTTTGGCTTTTTGTTTTTGCTCCTTCAGCATTCCTGGCCTCTGCCTGAGAGGGGAGGGAGGGGCCGCTCCGGCTTCATCAGACGTGCAACGGAGCACCCCAGGTTCCCCACCTGCCTCCTGCCAGTTGGCATTGCCAACCTCCAGGGGGGACCTGGAGATCTCCCACTATTCAGTTCAGTTATCTTTATTGTCATAACATACATTTCAGTCAGGTGAACATTAATGAGGGTACTATTATAGTCCCGCTATTGCAATTGATTTCCAGAGGACAGAGGTCTGTTCCCTTGAAGAAGATGGCTGCTTTGGAGGGGGGGCTCTGTGACATTTGACCTTGCTCAGTCCCCTGCCCTCCCCTAATGCCCCTCTCCTCACGCTCCACCCCCTCACCAAGAGAGGGCAGCCCCACAACCAGTAGACTGCCCTGCCCCCACCCGCCCCTCTTGCTGCTCCCATGCTATTACAACCAGCCAGCTCCTGGCTTGGGAAAGCCCCTCCCTCCACCAGCCTGGCCTCCTTCCCCTACAATCCCACCTCATGGAGTTGGACAGGACCTCCAGGGCCATCTAGTCCAACCCCCTGCCCAAGGCAGGAAACTCACAAACGCCTCTCCCTAAATTCACAGGATCTTCATTGCTGTCAGATGGCCATCTAGCCTCTGTTGAAAAACCTCCAAGGAAGGAGAGCCCACCATCTCCCAAGGAGGAAGCCTGTTCCACTGAGGAATCGCTCTAACAGTGATAGAATCCTAGAGTTGGAAGGGACCTCCAGGGTCATCTAGTCCAACCCCCTGCACAATGCAGGAAACTCACAAATACCGCCCCCTAAATTCACAGGATCTTCATTGCTGTCAGATGGCCATCTAGCCTCTGTTGAAAAACCTCCAAGGAAGGAGAGCCCACCACCTCCCAAGGAGGAAGCCTGTTCCACTGAGGAACCACTCTAACAGTCATAGAATCCTAGAGTTGGAAGGGACCTCCAGGGTCATCTAGTCCAACCCCCTGCACAATGCAGGAAACTCACAAACACCTCCCTCTAAATTCACAGGATCCGCATTGCTGTCAGATGGCCATCTAGCCTCTGTTGAAAAACCTCCAAGGAAGGAGAGCCCACCATCTCCCAAGGAGGAAGCCTGTTCCACTGAGGAACCTCTCTAATGATCAGGAAGTTCTTCCTAATGTTGAGCCAGAAACTCTTTTGATTTAATTTCAACCCACTGGCTCTGCCCCTACCTTCCGGAGCCACAGAAAACAATTCCACCCCATCCTCTATAGGACAGCCCTTCAAGGACTTAAGGATGGTGCTCCTCTCACCTCCAGCCATCTCCTCTGCAGGTTGACTCCTTTGTTCTACTACTTCAGACCAGCAGGGCTGCCCCCTTGGATCTATTCTGCAGGGAGGGGCTGCCTGGGTTTATTCAAACCAGCACTGCTGAAGAGTCAGAAGGGAACACACAAAATCTGGTGAAGAAGTTCGGTTTGGCTCATAACTCAGTTTGGGTGTGGAGGCTGTTCCTAAACAGGTTTCATCAGCACTTCCAAAGGCGGGTAGAAAATTGGATATCACAGACTTTGCATTGTGTTTCCCGTGCAGAGCAGGAAGATAAATCTGAGAAGCAAAGACTCGTGACAAGCTAGAGTGATGTAGCCGCTGTGACAAACTAATAAATGCACGAAGAGCCATCCCTCCGCCAGAGCTCCAGCATCATCAATCTTGCAAAGGGAGCAGGGAGAGGAACTGCTGGGGGGGTGTAAGCCAGAGGAAACACTCGGCGCGTCTGGGCCAGGGGGGCGTAGTCTGTTCTGGGGATCAGTGGGAAAAGATTGCCTGTTTTTCTAGATGGACCAGGACAGAGCCTCGTGGTGAGCAGGGAGGGGCTGCAGGAATCAGGATTTCCTCCTCCTCCTCCACCTTGTGCCACTATGACTTCTGATCCCCAGGAATGTGTCTGCAGGTCACCCTGACTAGACTGGATATCAGGCTACCAAAAGCAGCCCAAACATAAGCCAGGGTGCAGTGACTGCAGAAACGTGAAACCTGCAAAAGAAGAAGAAGAATTGCAGATTTATACCCCGCCCTTCTCCCTGAATCAGAGACTCAGAGTGGCTTAAAATCCCCTATATCTTCTCCCCCCACAACAGACGCCCTGTGAGGTGGGTGGGGCTGAGAGGGCTCTCACAGCAGCTGCCCTTTCAAGGACAACTCCTGCGAGAGCTCTGGCTGACCCAAGGCCATTCCAGCAGGTGCAAGTGGAGGAGTGGGGAATCAAACCCGGTTCTCCCAGATAAGAGAGCTCTGGCTGACCCAAGGCCATTCCAGCAGGTGCAAGTGGAGGAGTGGGGAATCAAACCCGGTTCTCCCATATAAGAGAGCTCTGGCTGACCCAAGGCCTTTCCAGCAGGTGCAAGTGGAGGAGTGGGGAATCAAACCCGGTTCTCCCAGATAAGATTCCGCACACTTCACCACTATACCAAACTGGCTCTCACCAAACTAACTCTGTGGTCTTCGTGTCTTCCCCTGAACTTGCACTCCTCTCCAAAACACCCGTCTTCCCCAGTTTCCACCCCCAAACCTCCAGGAATTTCCCTCCCAGCAGTTGGCAGCCCCATGCGAAACATCATATATAAAACAGGCCTATGGCCCAAAAGGGAAAAGAACAACGACCTGCGAGCGATAAACATAAATCTTTGAAAAGTCTATTAAGAAAACATGCACAATTACATAGAAGAACTGCATACGCCAAGACACAAGAACATCCAATGATTACTCACAGGAAAACATGAATGAGAAATTGCAAAAGAACTAAATGGCCTCCCGGAAAATCAGCTGCAGACCAAAAAGCTGGAAGCCTAAAGAATAACAATTCCGGCCATGAGCAGAACTTTTCCAGTCATCTTTAGATAAACAAATGCTGTTCTTTGTCTTGTGATCTGAAGGATTCTTTTCTCTTTTCTTGCATGTGAGTTTCCTGCGTGTGCAGGGGGTTGGACTAGATGACCCTAGAGGTCCCTTCCAACGCTAGGATTCTATGAAGCTTCCAATCAAAGGAAGAGCCCAAGAGGCCAGTTTCTCTCCAGCAGTTTCTCTCGCCCAATGAAAGGTCACCGCTTTGCCCTCCTCAAAATGCGTGCCAAGCGAGTGCGCCAATCCGCCAACTATGGACCAAGCAATTAAAGTGCAGCCAGAAAACATTTATCCCATGAACGCTTCCTCCCGCAGCTTCTACCACAAGCTTCAAAGTCTTAGACCCCCAACCATGTTCCCCCCACCCCTGGAAAGGGGATGATTTTCACAGCTTCCTGCTCGCACTGCAACCCAGCCCCTTGTCTTCAGGAGCAGCATTCTGGGATGCCTGGTGCCCTGTGGCAGGAGGCAGGGCAGGTCTCTTCTGCAAACAGCCTGCTTCTGAAATGGAGCGTCCAAGACTGGAGTATCTGCAATGTGAGTTGTTCAGAGGCCAGCAGAAGGGGAGAAGAAGAAGGTCGTAGATTTATACTCTGCCTTTCTCTCTGAATCAGAGTCTCAGAGCAATTCACAATCTCCTTTATCTTCTTCCATCACAACAGACACCCTGTGAGGTGGGTGGGGCTGAGAGAGCTCTCACAAAAACTGCCCTTTCAAGGATAACCTCTGCGAGAGCTAGGCGATTCCAGCAGGTACAACTGGAAGGAGTGCGGAATCACACCTGGTTCTCCCAAATAAGAGTCTACGCACTTAACCACTATGGCTGACCCAAGGCCATTCCAGCATCTGCAAGTGGAGGAGTGGGGAATCAAACCTGGTTCTCCCAGATAAGAGAGCTCTGGCTGACCCAACGCTATTCCAGCAGGTGCAAGTGGAGGAGTGGGGAATCAAACCCGGTTCTCCCAGATAAGAGAGCTGTGGCTGACCCAAGGCCTTTCCAGCAGGTGCAAGTGGAGGAGTGGGGAATCAAACCCAGTTCTCCCAGATAAGAGAGCTCTGGCTGACCCAAGGCCATTCCAGCAGCTGCAAGTGGAGGGATGGGGAATCAAACCCAGTTCTCCCAGATAAGAGAGCTCTGGCTGACCCAAGGCCATTCCAGCAGCTGCAAGTGGAGGGGTGGGGAATCAAACCCAGTTCTCCCAGATAAGAGAGCTCTGGCTGACCCAAGGCCATTCCAGCAGCTGCAAGTGGAGGAGTGGGGAAGCAAACTCGGTTCTCCCAGATAAGAGAGCTATGGCTGACCCAAGGCCATTCCAGCAGCTGCAAGTGGAGGAGTGGGGAATCAAACCTGGTTCTCCCAGATAAGAGAGCTATGGCTGACCCAAGGCCATTCCAGCAGGTGCAAGTGGAGGAGTGCGGAATCAAGCCCGGTTCTCCCAGATAAGAGAGCTCTGGCTGACCCAAGGCCATTCCAGCAGGTGCAAGTGGAGGAGTGGGGAATCAAGCCCGGTTCTCCCAGATAAGAGAGCTCTGGCTGACCCAAGGCCATTCCAGCAGCTGCAAGTGCAGGAGTGGGGAATCCAACCCGGTTCTCCCAGATAAGAGAGCCATGGCTGACCCCAGGCCATTCCAGCAGGTGCAAGTGGAGGAGTGGGGAATCCAACCTGGTTCTCCCAGATAAGAGAGCTCTGGCTGACCCAAGGCCATTCCAGCAGGTGCAAGTGGAGGAGTGGAGAATCAAACCCGGTTCTCCCAGATAAGAGAGCTCTGGCTGACCCAAGGCCATTCCAGCAGGTGCAAGTGGAGGAGTGGGGAATCAAACCCGGTTCTCCCAGATAAGACAGCTCTGGCTGACCCAAGGCCATTCCAGCAGCTGCAAGCGGAGGAGTGGGGAATCAAACCCGGTTCTCCCAGATAAGAGAGCTCTGGCTGACCCAAGGCCATTCCAGCAGGTGCAAGCAGAGGAGTGGGGAATCAAACCCGGTTCTCCCAGATAAGAGAGCTCTGGCTGACCCAAGGCCATTCCAGCAGGTGCAAGCAGAGGAGTGGGGAATCAAACCCAGTTCTCCCAGATAAGAGAGCCCTGGCTGACCCAAGGCCATTCCAGCAGGTGCAAGTGGAGGAGTGGGGAATCAAACCCGGTTCTCCCAGATAAGACAGCTCTGGCTGACCCAAGGCCATTCCAGCAGCTGCAAGGGGAGGAGTGGGGAATCAGACCCGGTTCTCCCAGATAAGAGAGCTCTGGCTGACCCAGGGCCATTCCAGCAGCTGCAAGTGGAGGAGTGGGGAATCAAACCCAGTTCTCCCAGATAAGAGAGCCCTGGCTGACCCCAGGCCATCCCAGCAGCTGCAAGTGGAGAAGTGGGAATCAAACCCGGTTCTCCCAGATAAGAGAGCTCTGGCTGACCCAAGGCCACTCCAGCAGGTGCAAGTGGAGGAGTGGGGAATCAAACCCAGTTCTCCCAGATAAGAGATCTCTGGCTGACCCAAGGCCATTCCAGCAGCTGCAAATGGAGGAGTGGGGAATCAAACCCGGTTCTCCCAGGTAAGAGATCTCTGGCTGACCCAAGGCCATTCCAGCAGCTGCAAGTGGAGAAGTGGGAATCAAACCCGGTTCTCCCAGATAAGAGAGCTCTGGCTGACCCAAGGCCATTCCAGCAGCTGCAAGTGGAGGAGTGGGGAATCAAACCCGGTTCTCCCAGATAAGACAGCTCTGGCTGACCCAAGGCCATTCCAGCAGCTGCAAGTGGAGGAGTGGGGAATCAAACCCGTTTCTCCCAGATAAGAGAGCTCTGGCTGACCCAAGGCCATCCCAGCAGCTGCAAGTGGAGAAGTGGGAATCAAACCCGGTTCTCCCAGATAAGAGAGCTCTGGCTGACCCAAGGCCACTCCAGCAGGTGCAAGTGGAGGAGTGGGGAATCAAACCCAGTTCTCCCAGATAAGAGATCTCTGGCTGACCCAAGGCCATTCCAGCAGCTGCAAGTGGAGGAGTGGGGAATCAAACCCGGTTCTCCCAGGTAAGAGATCTCTGGCTGACCCAAGGCCATTCCAGCAGCTGCAAGTGGAGAAGTGGGAATCAAACCCGGTTCTCCCAGATAAGAGAGCTCTGGCTGACCCAAGGCCATTCCAGCAGCTGCAAGTGGAGAAGTGGGAATCAAACCCGGTTCTCCCAGATAAGAGAGCTCTGGCTGACCCAAAGCCATTCCAGCAGCTGCAAGTGGAGGAGGGGGAATCAAACCCGTTTCTCCCACATAAGAGTCTGCATTCTTAACCCCTGCATCACACTGGCTATCCCGAAGGGCTGCTGCCTTCCCTGCTCCAACTCCTGCATTCCCAGAAGCAGGTCTCCAGCCATTCCTGGGGATTGGCTGCTGCTGCATTCTCCTTCCCTCGGTCTCCTCCAGGGGGAATGACAGTCTTTTGAGACCAAAAAGGCTTGGGGTAGGACTAGAATTTCATTTTCCCAAGCAGTCTCAGGGTTCCCACCCCTTTTGCCTGAACAAGCAAACGCAGAAGTTTCCCTCCAGGGGACCCACCAGAGAGCAGCTCAGAAAGACTTTCTGGGAACTAGGGGGGGGGGGGGCAGGGCGTCCTGAGTGAGGAGAGAACCCCGAACCGGGCAACCTGATTTCGCCTGGAGCCAGAAGAGAACTGGACAGAACTGGAGCTCTTCATGGTGCAGGGGGTTGGACTAGATGACCCTGGAGGTCCCTTCCAACTCTAGGATTCTTTGAGGATAAAACGGCAAGGGGGAGAAGGCAGTAAGGCCCTTTGGGTCCCATAAGGACATAAGAGAAGCCATGCTGGGTCAGGCCGACACTCTGTGTCACACGGTGGCCAAAAAAGCCAAGTGCCCTCAAGAGATCCACCAGTGGGGCTAGAAGCCCTTCCACTGTGCCCCCTTTCTCTCCGCTGGGGAGATATTAATGAAACAAGCAAATAAGAAAGAGCAACGGGAGGGGGAAGGCAGGGCCGGATCTGGGGGGGGGGGGGGGGGGGTAGAGGGTGGGGGTGCTTGCTGGGCGCTGACGGAGGAGGGAGGTGGCAAATTGGGTATGGAGCCCACTGTGTTCTATGGGACCATAAGGTAGAATGGCCCATAAGGGGGCGTCATTTTTTAATTTTGCCCCCTCTCCAAAAACATGTCGGTCCGGTCTTGGGGGGAGGGAGCTGGTGGTGCCCATCCCGCTGGCCCTGAATCCCCCGCTTCGACAGTTTCTCCGCTTCAAACGGGCCTGCCTGCCTGCCGTTCAGAAGGGCCCTTGTCATGAGTGACAGCCGCGAGCGAAGGGACACAAAACCTGCGAAAGAACATTTCAGGCTGCAGGAGATTCTTCGGAGAAAATGTCATTACGGAGATAAACGCCAATCCCCCAAGCGAGCCGGTTGCAGGGCAGCAGAAGGCTTGACCGGGGCATGGATTCTGCATACCAATGAGCCGCTCTCCCTGCCAAAGGAAGATGCTTCCCCGCACCCCCCCCCCCCCCCGGAAACGCTGCTGCTGCTGCTGCTTTTCTCTGCCGCCTCCTGGTTTGGAAAGTTCAAAGGCAAAGCGGCTTGCCCCCATTGAGAGGAATGCAAATGTGTCCGGGCATCTGGAGCCCCCGCGGCATCAAACACCTTGTTTAGATCAACCGGACTTTTGAAAAACACCTTTGTCTCCTCGAAGCGCCGCTTTGTGCAGCCTCCGCGTAATTGCGCAGAGCTGCTGGCATTCGCTCCCTTCCTTGGGCAGAAATTGGTCATTTTATGCATAATTTACAATATGCTGAAAAAGTCAATACATATCATTAACGGGAAGGAGAAATGGAAGGAAATCTCTGTGTTATGAAAATGGAGCGCATTAGGCAGATCTGGGATGAATCTCGTTGCCTGAGAGCGCGAGCGGGCTGCGGGAGACGCACTGGAGAGAGCGAACTCTGGGGCCTTTGGGGCTTAAAAAGCAGCATCAGAGGCGAAGGAAGAGGAAGGAGAGAACTCAGCATGGGTTGCGAGTCCTGCGACACAAAGGCAACAATTTATGGACGTTCGTCCCATCAAGTCACAACTGATTTGTGGTGACCCCAGCGAGGGGCTTTCAAGGCAGGTGAGGAGAAGCAGAGATGGTTTGTTCTCACCTTCCTCTGTCTGCACAATCCTCCTTGGTCATCTAAGCACCAGCCCTGCTTAGCTGAAAACATCTGGTAACCCCAGCAAGGGACTTTCAAGAAGAAGCCTGCAGATTTATACCCCGTCCTTCTCTCTGAATCAGAGTCTCACAGCGGCTCACAATCTCCTATAACTTCTCCCCCCACAACAGACACCCTGTGAGGAGGATGGGGCTGAGAGGGCTCTCCCAGAAGCTGCCCTTTTAAGGACAACTCCTACGGTAGCTATGCCAAACCCAAGGCCATTCCAGCAGCTGCACGTGGAGGATTGGGGAATCAAACCTGCTTCTCCCAGATAAGAGAGCTATGGCTGACCCAAGGCCATTCCAGCAGCTACAAGTGGAGGAGTGGGGAATCAAACCTGGTTCTCCCAGATAAGAGAGCTCTGGCTGACCCAAGGCCATTCCAGCAGGTGCAAGTGAAGGAGTGGAGAATCAAACCCGGTTCTCCCAGATAAGAGAGCTCTGGCTGACCCAAGACCATTCCAGCAGCTGCAAGTGGGGGAGTGGGGAGTCCAACCCGGTTCTCCCAGATAAGAGAGCTCTGGCTGACCCAAGGCCATTCCAGCAGCTGCAAGTGGGGGAGTGGGGAGTCCAACCCGGTTCTCCCAGATAAGAGAGCTCTGGCTGACCCAAGGCCATTCCAGCAGCTGCAAGTGGGGGAGTGGGGAGTCCAACCCGGTTCTCCCAGATAAGAGAGCTCTGGCTGACCCAAGGCCATTCCAGCAGCTGCAAGTGGGGGAGTGGGGAGTCCAACCCGGTTCTCCCGGATAAGAGAGCTCTGGCTGACCCAAGGCCATTCCAGCAGCTGCAAGTGGAGGAGTGGGGAATCAAACCCGATTCTCCCAGATAAGAGAGCTCTGGCTGATCGAAGGCCATTCCAACAGCTGCAAGTGGAGGAGTGGGGAATCAAACCTGGTTCTCCCAGATAAGAGAGCTCTGGCTGACCCAAGGCCATTCCAGCAGCTGCAAGTGGTGGAGTGGGGAATCAAACCCGGTTCTCCCAGATAAGAGAGCTCTGGCTGACCCAAGGCCATTCCAGCAGCTGCAAGTGGGGGAGTGGGGAGTCCAACCCGGTTCTCCCAGATAAGAGAGCTTTGGTGACCCAAGGCCATTCCAGCAGCTGCAAGTGGTGGAGTGGGGAATCAAACCCGGTTCTCCCAGATAAGAGAGCTCTGGCTGACCCAAGGCCATTCCAGCAGGTGCAGGTGGAGGAGTGGGGAATCAAACCCGGTTCTCCCAGATAAGAGAGCTCTGGCTGACCCAAGGCCATTCCAGCAGCTGCAAGTGTGGGAGTGGGGAATCAAACCCGGTTCTCCCAGATAAGAGAGCTATGCCAAACCCAAGGCCATTCCAGCAGGTGCAAGTGGAGGAGTGGGGAATCAAACCCGGTTCTCCCAGATAAGAGTCTGCACACTTAGCCACTACACCAAACTGGCTCTCACCTGCGTCCCAAGGGGATGGCAAACTCAAAATCATAACTAGGAAACATAAAGGTATTTTTTGACACACAACAAAGAAATTTTGTTTGGCACCTCCCTCCTCTGTCAGTGCCCGGAGAGCACCGCCCTCTGCCCCCCCTCCAGATCCGGCCCTGCCTCCCCCCCTCCTGTTGCTCTTTCTTATTTCTTGTTCTTGAATATCTATTTATGTATTTACTTTTATTTTTCACATTTTTATACTGCTTCCCCTCTTGTCCTGTTCTTAGCAAAGCAGTTGGTGGCTATTAAGCCATCAAATGACCCAGTTCTGGTTCTAAGCTGGTACATTTAGGATTCACATTCAGCACATCAGAAAGAAATGGCAAGCCCACCCCGAAACGCCCCGTAGCCTCGGCTGGCTCCTCTTTCCCTGCTTTATCTGACCATCAGCATTTCGCCTCTGGGCTTGCTGAGAGGCTGTTTTTGCACCACGTCCTCCCATAATATCCACAGTGCTTTAAACTATCTCCAAAATGATGCAAAATCCATTTTCTGCATGTTTACTCTGTTATCCTTAAATTGCTAAATAAATTACTCTGCACACTACGAGATGCAAATAGACCAGCCCAAGTGATGAACCAAATGCCAATTTAATTGGAGTAATCCATTTCGTCTCGTTGGTGTTGAGCACGGCAGGACCAGCAAGACAATGAGGAAAAGGGGCCAAAATGAAGATGGATGCCAGGGGCACCACTTAAGGCTATACATCATCTGCTGAGCCAAGCAGCCCTTAAGAGCATCAGAAGAGCCCTGCTGGGTCAGACCAGTGAGGGTCCATCTAGTCCAGCCTCCTGTCTCACACAGTGGCCAGCCAGTTCCTCCGGAGGGCCAACAACAGGGCAGAGGCTGAGGCCTTCCCGTGAGAAGAACATCAGAAGAGCCCTGCTGGATCAGACCAGTGAGGGTCCATCTAGTCCAGTCTCCTGTCTCACACAGTGGCCAAACAGTTCCTCTGGAAAGCCAGTAAGAGGACAGAGAGGCAGAGGCCTTCCCCTGAGAAGAATATCAGAAGAGCCCTGCTGGATCAGACCAGTGAGGGGCCATCTAGTCCAGCCTCTTGTCTCACACAGTGGCCAGCCAGTTCCTCTGGAGGGCCAACAACAGGGCAGAGAGGCTGAGGTCTTTGTAAGAACAGAAGAATAGTTCTGCCAGATCAGGCCAGTTGTCCAACTAGTGCAGCATCCTGTCTCACACAGCAGCCACCCAGCTCCTTACAGCTATATTCAGCAGTGTGTCCCCACCTTCACCCCAACCCCCTGGTGCTAGGAATGGGGGACGTGGCTCTTGCCCACTAGTCCTGGGGGAATGTAGTCCCATTTTCCCTCAGCAGAATCCTAGAGTTGGAAGGGACCTCCAGGTTCATCTAGTCCTACCCTCTTCACAATGCAGGAAACTCACTAATACCTCCCCCTAAACTCACAAGATCTTCTGACTGATGACAGGGTAAGGAATATTCAGAAAGCTATTTTAGCAGTGGATTTTTCAAATTAAGGTTCCGAGTCTCAGGCAGATCTAGCAGCTGGCAGCAGTGAAGGAGTTCTCCCCTGGGAGGGCCTCTCAGAAATGTCCTTTCTAGCCATGCTGTTGTTGGGGCTCACCTGCCAGAGCATGCTGGGCCAAGGTAAGAACTCCTGAACAAGTGACATGAGTCATCCAAGCATGTAAACTTGGGCTTTTCTGCAAAAAGCTTTTTCAGCTAAAATTTCTAAATATTACATTAGGAGAAAAGAGCAAGAGTAAAGGAGCTTTTGGAAAAGTCAGTCGTGACTCACGCAAGTTCCTCCCTGCCACAAGTCCTTGAAGGGCTGTCACCTAGAGGATGGTGTGGAACTGTTTTCTGTGGCCCCGGATGGTAGGACCAGAACCAAGGGGTTGAAATTAAATCAAAAGAGTTTCCAGCTCAACATTAGGAAGAACTTCCTGACCGTTAGAGCGATTCCTCAGTGGAACAGGCTGGGTCGGGGTGTTTTCTCCCGAGCTTCTTTCGAGGGGCCCCCTTGTTGTGTCTTATGGAGGGCAATTATCTTATTGCGGTCCTCTATCTCGCAAGCCAACTGGGTCCACCCGACCAGGTCTCGCGGCTCCCCCAGCTTCAGGGCCTCTCCATAGATGTGGGCGTTTAGACCCCTTTTGAACTGCTCGATCCTGGCCCCGTCGTCCCATCGCTGGACCTTGGAATTCAGCACCCTGAATTCGTTGAGGTAGTCTCGGACTGACCTGGCCCCCTGCTTCAGGCCTTGCAGGGCCGCAATCGCATTAGTCTCCTGTAGAGGGTCTTCAAAGTGGCGTTGTAAAGCCCTCAGGAGGTCGGTGACTGAGTTCAGAGTGGGGGATCGCCTCTCGAATAGGGTGACGGACCACTGCACTGCCGGGCCCCAGAGACAGCTACCGATGTACACTACCCACGATTGCTCCATCGGGAAGTTGCAGGCCCAGACACTGAGGTGGCCCTGCACCGTTACAATGAATGGCCGCTCAGGGATGAATAGAGTTCTGACAAAATGTCAGACCCAGAGGAAAGGAACAGACAAGTAAAGTTTAAGATCTTTATTCCAGCATCATAGGCAGGTACAGGCATTGTCGGAACTGGCTCTCCCACCAGTTCCCTGCTCTTATAATTCCTTGCCTTGACCATTACAATTCAAGCTAAGCGCACCAAACTGCAGTGGGGATTTTGCACGGGTTCCCTCCTATATCATCACCCCAGGTGCCTGTTATCTACCCCCTCTGCCACATCTCCACCAGCTCCCTTGACCTTAGTTGCATAGTAACGTGCAAGTTCCCAGACATGCCACCCTCCCTCTAGATAAGCAGAGAGGATCCTTCAAAGCAATCAGCCAGCGTAGCAAGCACAAGCGTTAGCATTGTATAACTGTTAGCTATTTGGATACATGTGGCAAGAGGAACAAAGATAGTTAGAATGGTTCCTCAGTGGAACAGGCTATCTCCTTGGGATGTGGTGGGCTCTCCTTCCTTGGAGGTTTTTAAACAGAGGCTAGATGGCCATCGGACAACAATGAAGATCCTGTGAATTTAGGGCAGGGGTGGGGAACCTTTTTTCTGCCAAGGGCCTTATGGATATTTATAACATCATTCGCGGGCCATAAAAATTATCAACTTAAAAAACAGTGCCAGCAAAATTAATGCAAATAATTGTTTTTCTATTTGAAGTCATGTGGGGAGAGCCTAATCTGGCCCACGGACCCTAGGCAAATGCATAGGTCCAGGACTTTTTTGTAGAAAAGGCCCAGCAGAAACTCAGTAGCATATTAGACCACATCCCCTAATATTAGCATATTAGGTCACACACTTATTAGCATATTAGGCCACACCATCTGGCTAGACATAATCAAGTGCAGACTGAACTGTGACTGTAACTTTTCCAGGCCCCACAGCAATTCTGGCCGGCCAGTCAGGCTCCAGGGAGGCTGCCGCACAGTATATAATGAGCCCTGAGGAGGGAGAGCTGGAAGGGTTAACAGACCAGGAAGAACCAACAGCTAGGCCATCAATCACATCCTCCACATTCCAGGCACTCATGCTGGCTGTTGACAATCAGTCTCCTCCAAACTCTCCCCCTCCCATCTCAAGAATGCACGCTTCTCTTCAAAAGACACTGACAGAAAACAGACACGCCGCACACCAATGCTTCAGATCTCTTAGCCCTGATTACTAGAGGAACTATGGCCACCCAGGAAGTAGGCTGATTGAGGCTCCCATATAACTCATGCCCGGGACTTGGCAACCTCATGGAAGCAACAAGTCGATTCCCTGGCTTGCATCCACGCTCCTTCCTTATTCCAGTTCCTGACTGGTTTGAATTCCTTGGCACCCTGACCCTTTGGCTTTGGACACTGACTTCTCCTTCAGGTTTGCGATTTTGCTGTGGTGACACAGCTCCTGACTGACTCCTTGAACTTTGACTTTGGACTGGCTTTAGACTCCCTCCTGCCTGCACCCTGAGATGTGACACAGTACATCTGGGCCCTGTGATCCCTGCCTGGCCCTGGAGAGGCTGCTGCACAGCACAGCTGGGCCCCATGATCCTCACTGGCCAGCCAAGCTCCAGAGAGGTTGCCACATGGCTGGGTTTGGCCCAGCAATCCCCGAGGGCCACACCAAGTGACCTCGAGGACTGTATATGGCCCTCAGGATGGAGGTTCTTTACCCCTGATTTAGGGGGAGGTATTTGTAAGTTTCCTGCATTGTGCAGGGGATTGGATTAGAATACCCTGAAAGTCCCTTCCAACTCTATGATTCTATGAAATCTTGTTAGTCTATAACAGCACAATCCAGAGGAGGGTGGGCTGAAAGTACTCTGGGAGTGGACTTGCCGCTACATGGGCGCCAGAAGCATTTGCGCCGATGAACGACCAGCGCTGCTACAGCGAAGGGGAGTTATGTGGGCAGGGGGCCACCCCAGCACCGCTCTGTCCAAGAGCAGCGGCGCCTGAGGTCTGCGCTCGAGTGTGGGCGGAAGTGAGGTGCAGTGCAATGTTCAGGCAGAGGAGGGGGTGGAGTTGGGGCGCGGCCAGGCTTAGGAGGCTTCCTGAGCAGTTTGGCTCATGACACGACCCCTGAGAGGTACAATGTTACGCCTGCAAAAACAGCAGTGTGTTCCATAGGCACTTGTTGAAATCAAAAACAAAGGTCACCTCTGCCGCTGCAGAAGCTCACAAACCCCTTAGAAAGTGGCGTGATTGCCTCACCAATCCCCTCACGCCTCGGGCTGATGAGCCCCCTCCCCAGCACCCATTCGCCGTCTCCCCCCTCCTAGAAATACTTCCACGCTGGCCTTGCACAACTCAGTTGTTAAGGAGAGGAGCGCGTGGTGGGAAGATCTGCCGGTGAGCTCCCAGCCATACAGACTTAGAGTGAGGGACAGGCAGGCACATTGGTGATGGGTTTTGCACTGCGCAGTTGCTTTGACAGTATCTTTGACTTGCAAGGGGGAGAGAGAGGTCTGTCCCCTGAGGCTAACTGCTCTTGTTTCCAGGTCTCCACAGGTTCCGGGCTCCTGGAGGCTCTGGATGTGAGGACTGTCACCCATGGTGACACTGTTCCCCCCCCCCCCCGGCCTCCCCCTCCCCGCACTCTCGACTGCTTGGTGTGTGAGCATCTCTGGCACTTGAACCAGGCAGTGGGCTCCGGCAGGGGGCATTTGCTGACCCTGCTCCCCTGTGCTGCCGCCTGCTCCCTTCCCTTGGTCTGCCCTCTGCCACATTCCCAACCCCTGGAAGGGCAGGGTGTGCGTGTGTGTGTGGCAGCTACCGCAATGCAGGGAGGTGGGTCAGAGACTTTAAGACAGTGCCCAGCTGAAACACAGCCTGCTCTTCCAGCCACCACCCCTGCAGGTGCTCTTGAACTCTGCCTCCGTTTTGCATGTGGGACTTCAACACAGAGGCTTCCGCATGTGACATGCCACCACCACCACCCCACTCCCTCAGCTGTTTCTGCCCACCGCTCTGAATGGAGCCTTGCCCATGGCAAGACTGCCCAGTGCGCGCCAGGGAGACTGTTGTGCTCTGTTTTGGAACAATAAAATCTGAGCTGTGCCCTCTGTTGTCTCTCCTGCTTGGCATCTGCTGCATGTTCCCTGGGCAACCCCCCCACCCTCAGTGGCCTCTCCAAGAAGAAGATGATATTGGATTTATATCCTGCCCTCCACTCTGAAGAGTCTCAGAGCGGCTCACAATCTCCTTTACCTTCATCCCCCACAACAGACACCCTGTGAGGTGGGTGGGGCTGAGAGGGCTCTCACAGCAGCTGCCCTTTCAAGGACAACCTCTGCCAGAGCTATGGCTGACCCAAGGCAATTCCATCAAGTGCAAGTGGAGGAGTGGGGAATCCAACCCGGTTCTCCCAGATAAGAGTCCGCACACTTAACCACTACACCAAAGTATTTTTTATTATTTTGGTTTCCTTGGGAGACATTTAAAATCTTGATTTGAGCAATTAGCTTCACCAGAAAAAGTGGGGTATCCATTTTCACAACAAACAAATCTCCTCCTCCCACCTTGAGTGTTGTATACCGAGTTTGTTACAAGGTGCTGGTTATTACCTTTAAAGCCCTATATGGCCGAGGACCTGCCTACCTTAGGGACCGCCTCTCTCCATATGTTCCCCAGAGAGCACTGCGATCTAGTTCACAAAATCTTCTGGAAGTACCTGGGCCAAAGGAGGCCAAATTAAAAACAACTAGAGAACAGGCCTTCTCTATAAAGGCTCCCCAATGGTGGAACCAGCTGCCGGAAGAGGTGCGGGCCCTACGGGATCTTAATCAATTCCGTAGGGCGTGCAAAACCGCCCTCTTCCAACTAGCCTTCTGAGATGGAACCTGGCATAAGCATCACGCCATCTTTAACGCAACTGAGATAGTAGCACCACTACATTATATTGTTTTAGACTGTTTTTAGATTATTTAATGTTTAATTGTGAATTGTATTTAATTGTATTATCCTGTTTTTATTGTTATAACATGGTTTATGCCATGTCCTGTAAGCAGCCCTGAGCCTGCCTCGGCGGGGAGGGCGAGGTATAAATAAAATTATTATTATTATTATTATTATTATTATTATTATTATTATTATTATTATTATTATTATTATTATTATTATTATTATTCAATGGGACATATTTCTTCAACTGGTTCTTCCCATTCTCCACAGTCAACATTAAGCAGGACACTTGATTGTGGAATCCAAAAAGAAAGGAAAGATGTCAATCATGTTGATCTGCACTAGAAAGCTCTTTTGTTCACTAATCCTGCAATCAAAGAGCAGCAAATGTGGACAAATGCTGCATGTTAAAGGCTGCCCAAGTAGCAGGCATAGAAATGCTCACATCTAACAGAGGCCTTGGGTGGTGTTTTCTTCCTCTGCTGGACTCGAAACTGCAAAACTTTGCCTTCTGGCAACATCTGGAGGACATTCCTGGCCAAAGATTTGGGCCAGAGAGTGTCAGGGATTTAAGAAAATTACAAGCTGAACGTGTTTAATTTCCAATACTATGGCAGAGTTTGCATCATGTGACATGGTAATTGCCCACAATCCCAGGCAAGCTGTTCAGCTTTCCAGACTGGCAAATTCAACCCCCTTTCTTTACTCTTGTAGCACCAGAACCACAGGCTGACCTCTGGACCAATGACAGGGAGTAGGAAGAAGAAGAATTGCAGATTTATACCCCGCCCTTCTCTCTGAATCAGAGACTCAGAGCGGATTACAATCTCCTATATCTTCTCCCCCCACAACAGACATCCTGTGAGGTGGGGGCAGATTTATACCCCGCCTTTCCCTCTGAATCAAAGACTCAGAGCGGATTACAATCTCCTATATCTCCCCCCCCCCCACAACAGACACCCTGTGAGGTGGGTGGGGCTGAAAGGGCTCTCACAGCAGCTGCCCTTTCAAGGACAACTTTTGCCAGAGCTATGGCTGACCCAAGGCCATTCCAGCAGGTGCAAGTGGAGGAGTGGGGAATCAAACCCGGTTCTCCCTGATAAGAGTCCGCACACTTAACCACTACACCAAACTGGTTCTCTCTTCTTCTATTCTGTAACTTTTATTTCCTCCCCTTCCCCAGGGTCAACGTTAAGAAGAACTCTTGGTTATGGAATCCAAAAAAAGGAAAGACATGTCAGTCATGTTGATCTGCACTAGAAAGCTCTTTTGTCCATGTGGAAGGTGGAGGAGTGACAGAATAGAAGAAGAAGGAGCCTTCCTCCAGCAGTTGTAATGCATGTGGCAATAGTCAACTTGTGGAACTCACTGCCACAACATGGCGGTGGTGGCCCCCAGTTTAGACAGACAAAGTGAGGAAGGAAGTTGGCGGGATGGATGGGCAGCACTCAAGGGGTAGGGGGGCCGAAAGGAAAGGAAGGGGGAGGGGCTAGGGAGAGAGGAGGGGGGGCTTCAGCAGGGCAGACAGGTTGAGTGACAGCCAAGAGCCAGAGCTGCAGCCTTTGGGCCTGGGGGGCAAGTGGATGGTGGTCAAGCAATTCCAGGCATCCCTGAATGAAAAATCTGACACTGGTCTCTTTCAGTCTGGTTTCAGGGCTGGGACACCCTGGGCTTTCCGTGCGGTTCTCCATCTGCAGGCGGATAGGGGAAACATAGCTGTAAGGGTTTTCCTGGATTTGTGGGTATTACGGATTGTGCCATTCCATCACATCCAATAAATGATACGGAACCAGATCATTAGTCCACCTAGGTGGGTATTGTCTACTCAGGCTGTCAGTAGTTCTGCAGGGTCTCAGGCTGAGGTCTTTCCCATCATCTACGGCCCTGGAAATGCTGCCGGGGATTGAACCTGGGACCTTCTGTGCACCAAACTGATGTTCTGCCACTGAGCCCACAGCCCATGTTGCCTCCTAAGAGAGAGAGCCAGTTTGGTGTAGTCGTTAAGAGTACGAACTGGGAGAACCAGGTTTGATTCGCCACTCCTCCACTTACAGCTGCTGGAATGGCCTTGGGTCAACCATAGCTTTTGTAGGAGTTGTTCTTGAGAGGGGCAGCTTCTGAGAGAGCTCTCTCAGCCCCACCGACAAGAGGGGCTCTTGTTGAGATCTCTTCCAAAGAAGGGAGAGTAATCATTATTGCATAATAGTGCTCTAGCATGATGATGATGATAATAAATTATTATTATTATTATTATTATTATTATTATTATTATTGTTGTTGTTGTTGTTATTATTATTATTATTTGTATCCCGCCCTCCCCGCCGAAGCAGGCTCAGGGCGGCTCACAGACATGGAAGTACAATGATTACATTTAATACATTATACGGTAAAATACATTAAAATACATTAAATAAATAATTAATAAATAATTAGTTAAAACCATTACAGTTAAGGTGCTACAATGCGAACATATTAGATGTATATCAGATGGCTAGGTGTCATTTCAGGATTCAATCTTGTAGGCCATTTGAAAAAGGCTAGTTTTGCAGGCCCTGCGGAACTGATTATAGTCCCGCAGGGCTCGAACCTCCGCTGGTAGTTGGTTCCACCAATGAGGAGCCGTTACTGAGAAGGCCTGCTCCCGAGTTGTTTTCAATTTGGCCTCCCTTGGTCCAGGGATTTTTAAAAGATTTTGGGAGCTAGATCTTAGTGCTCTCTGGGGAATATATGGAGATAGTGCTATATGATAGTGCTATAACACAATAGCAATCAGTTGCCCCCATTGGGTTTTTTTTAATTCCAAAAGTGTAACAACAGGATTGGAGCACTATCTTAGAATCATAGGGTTGGAAGGGACGTCCAGGGTCATCTAGTCCAACCCTCTGCACAATGCAGGAAACTCACAAACACCTCCCCCTAAATTCACAGAATCTTCATTGCTGTCAGATGGTCATCTAGCCTCTGTTGAAAAACCCCCAAGGAAGGAGAGCCCACCACCTCCCAAGGAGGAAGCCTGTTCCACTGAGGAACCGCTCTAACAGTCATAGAATCATAGAATCCTAGAGTTAGAAGGGACCTCCAGGGTCATCTAGTCCAACCCTCTGCACAATGCAGGAAACTCACAAACACCTCCCCCTAAATTCACAGGATCTTCATTGCTGTCAGATGGTCATCTAGCCTCTGTTGAAAAACCTCCAAGGAAGGAGAGCCCACCACCTCCCAAGGAGGAAGCCTGTTCCACTGAGGAACCGCTCTAACAGTCATAGAATCCTAGAGCTGGAAGGGACCTCCAGGGTCATCTAGCCCAACCCCCTGCACAATGCAGGAAACTCACAAACACCTCCCCCTAAATTCACAGGATCCTCATTGCTGTCAGATGGCCATCTAGCCTCTGTTGAAAAACCTCCAAGGAAGGAGAGCCCCCCACCTCCCAAGGAGGAAGCCTGTTCCACTGAGGAACCACTCTAATGGTCAGGAAGTTAGAATCATAGAGTTGGAAGGGACCTCCGGGGTCATCTAGCCCAACCCCCTGCACAATGCAGGAAACTCACAAACACCTCCCCCTAAATTCACAGGATCCTCATTGCTGTCAGGTGGCCATCTAGCCTCTGTTTAAAACCTCCAAGGAAGGAGAGCCCCCCACCTCCCAAGGAGGAAGCCTGTTCCACTGAGGAACCACTCTAACGGTCAGGAAGTTCTTCCCAATGTTGAGCCGGAAACTTTTAATTTCAACCCATTGGTTCTGGTGCTACCTTCTGGTGCTGCAGAAAACAATTCCACACCATCCTCTATAGGACAGCCCTTCAAGTGGAGTTGAACAACGCTGTTCTCTCACCTCAGTTTTTACTCCCGCTGCTCACTTGACAAGAGATGGCCTCCGGACAGGCAGTGCATTAGCCCTCTCTGGGACTGCCCACTGCTTCCAGACTTCCTGTATCCTCAGCTAGGTCACACCAGCAGTGGTCTTCCTTGCTAGGGGACTTGGCTGGAACTAGAAGCATGAGCTGTCGTTAGAACATAGTCTGAGTCCCGGTCAACAGAGCTGAATTCTGGGTATAAGGCTTTGCAGGCACACTGTCATGGGTGCTGGGGGCCCTGCAGAAGAAGCTGAGCCTGCAGAAGAAACTGTGCCCCTGCCACCTGCACCAGTGCCTCTGCCTCCTGCTGGAGAAGATCCAAGCCCCCCTGCCTCGCCCTCTCGGGTGGCTCGTGTGCATGACCGCCTTCGTCAGGACCTCAGGGATCGGAGGAGGGCGGCACGCTCACGAGCAAGACGCTCCCTGAGCCCTGAGTTTTGAAAGGATTCTGGCCCTTCTGGAGTGAGGGTGCTTGAGTCTCAGCAGGATCCTGGCTGCCTCTCTGAGCCAGCAATTAGCCCAAATGGGCAACAGCCAGCAGAGGGCTATATAGCTGTGGGCTTTGGGAGGAGGCTTTGTGGAAGCAACTAGTCACTTACCTGATGTTCTAGCATCCACTTCGGCTTTTGACTTTGGCTTTGGCTTCTGGACTCCCTGACTCTGGCTTTGACTTCTGGACCCCCTGACTTCGGCTTCTGAACCTCTGACCTGCGATACCTGGACTGTGATTCGGTTTTGGCGCCTTGGACCCTCTTTGCTCACCAGCTACAGACCTTGGACTGCCCCTGGACTTTGCCTGACCCGGCCTCAGCCCGTGACACACACAGTGCATGCACATGAAAGCTTCTTTGTTGTTGTTCAGTCGCACAGTCGCGTCCGACTCTTTGAGACCCCCTGGACAAAGTCACGCCAGACCCTCCTGTCTTCCACCATCTTCTGAAGCCTGCTCAAATTCGTGTTGTTACATCAGTAATGCTGTCCAGCCATCTCCTCTTCTGCTGTCCTCTTCTTTTGCCTTCTGCCTTTCCCAGCATCAGGGTCTTCTCCAGTGAGTGCTCCCTTCTCATTGGGTGGCCGAAGTATTTGAGCTTCAGCTTCAGCAACTGACCTTCCACTGAACAGTCTGGGTTGATTTCCCTTAGGACTGACTGACTGGATCTTCTTGCAGTCCAAGAGAATCTCAAGAGTCTTCTCCAGCACCACAGCTCAAAAGCATCTATTCTTCTGCTCTCGGCCTTCCTTATGGTCCAGCTCTCACAGCCATACATTATTACTGGGAATACCATTGCTTTGACTTTTGTTGGCAGGGTGATGTCGCTAGTTTTTATTCTACTGCCCAGGTTCGCCATAACTGTCCTCCCAAGAAGCAAATGTCTTTTAATTTCATGGCTCCAGTCACCATCTGCAGTGATCCTGGATCCCAGGAATGTGAAGTCTCTGTTGGTCTTAAAAATGCCCCTGATCCTGTGAATTGAGGGGGAGGTGTTTGTGAGTTCCCTGCATTGTGCAGGGGGTTGGACTAGATGACCCTGGAGGTCCCTTCCAACTTTAGGGTTCTATGGCTCCAACTTGGTTCTGTTGCTTCAGACCAACCCAGCGACCCACCTGAGTCAAGCTGTTGCTAGTGAGGCAAATGCCCTTTTAGCATCCTGAGAAGCTAAGCAGCTTTAAGCTTCCTCTCATGCTTGCAACCTTTTGTTTCAAGAGTACTTGCGATGCAACATGGTGGTTTGTGTAGTTCATGTCCCCACTGCCCTCTAATCTCTCCTGCGCTCTAATCTCTACCGGGGACTGGCTCAGAACTGTCTTGTCGACTCCTGCCTTCTGTGACTTTGCTCACGTACTACCCGTTTGTGCATCCCAGGTCTTCTGCTGTAGCCACAGACCTGTTTCTGGTGTTTCGGCCTTTTCCCACTCATTCAAGTTTCCTGCAATTTGCATTGTGCATCCCTTCCTTCCTTCCTTCTGGTGAGCCACTGAATGCAGATGAGGGCTGGCATTTTGGAGTCTGCTGTGACTCCTTCCCACCAGCCATCACATGACGTGTTCAGCCGGGTGACGGGAGGCTTCTTGCTCAAGGAGACCCAATTAACAGCCGTGGATTCCTCTGAATGCAAACATGGCTGTAGCTTAAAAGGGGGAAATGTTTTACAAGATGTTTAATCACTGGCACTATTATCTAAACTCCGGTGGTGAATTCTGACTGGCTTTCCTGCAGTGGTGGTGCGAACAGCTCAGGCATTCGGCAAACAAAGCTCTCGGAATGGTATGAGCTGAGTTCTGCGGGGTTGGAGGAATTGTCGATTTGGCTGGGATTAAAGCTACACTCAGCTTCCAGGGCCAGTAGCTGTGATCCCAGAGGCCCTGGGAGTCAGGAGGCAGCAGCCAACACAGCCGGGCAAAGAGGCCAGGAGGCCTGAAGTCAGAAGGAAGACTGAGGGTGGAGGGCTGGATTTCACAGGCTGACTTTGAAGCAATCAGGTGTCGGTAAAAGGCTATAACTGTTCTTTGAAAAGCAAAAGAGAGACAGGGTGGGGACTGGGAGGTGATCTTCAGCAAAGTTAAGTTCAGTGAAGGTGGAGGTCAGTGTTCTAGGATGAACATTTGGGTCACACTGAGCTGGTTTCCCAGATGCACACATCCCACCTTCCTTCATAGAATCCTAGAGTTGGAAGGGACCTCCAGGGTCATCTAGTCCAACCCCCTGCACAATGCAGGAAACCTACAAACACCTCCCCCTAAATTCTCAGGATCTTCATTGCTGTCAGATGGCCATCTAGCCTCTGCTTCAAAACCTCCAAGGAAGGAGACCCCACCACCTCCCGAAGAAGCCTGTTCCACTGAGGAACCGCTCTAACAGTCATAGAATGCTAGAGTTGGAAGGGACCTCCAGGATCATCTAGTTCAACCCCCTGCACAATGCAGGAAACTCACAAATAGCTCCCTCTAAATTCACAGGATCCTTATTGCTGTCAGATGGCCATCTAGCCTCTGTTTAAAAACCTCCAAGGAAGGAGAGCCCACCACCTCCCAAGGAAGCCTGTTCCACTGAGGAACTGCTCTAACTGTCATAGAATCACAGAGTTGAAAGGGACCTCCAGGGTCATCTAGTCCAACCCCCTGCACAATGCAGGAAACTCACAAATACCTCCCCCTAAATTCACAGAATCTTCATTGCTGTCAGATGGTCATCTAGCCTCTGTTGAAAAACCTCCAAGGAAAGAGAGCCCACCACCTCCCAAGTTGGAAGCCCGTTCCACTGAGGAACCGCTCTAACAGTCATAGAATCCTAGAATCCTAGAGTTGGAAGGGTCCTCCAGGGTCATCTAGTCCAACCCCCTGCACAATGCAGGAAACCCACAAATACCCATGAATCTTGGGTGCCTGTTAAGAACAGAAGAGTCATGGTGGATCAGATCAATGGTCCGTCTAATCCAGCATCCTGTCTAACAGCAGCAAGTTCCTCGGGAGGACCAAGAACAGGGCACAGCTGCTGAGGCCTTCCCTGATATTGCCTCCTGGCTCAGTGACGTGGAGGTTCCCTTTAGCTACCAGGGTTAGTAGACACTGACAGATGTCTTCTCCGTGAATCTGTCCAGTACCCTTTTAAAGCCTGTTAGTGGTGACAACAGCGTTTCCTGCTGCCTCTTCCTTCTCAGCACTCTTTCTGTTTCCTTCCAAGCGAGAGCTGAGTCAAAAGAAGAAGAGGAGGATTTATACCCTGCCCTTCACTCAGAGGCTTAAGGAGGCTTACAGTCTCCACAACAGACACCCTTTGAGGTGGATAGGGCTGAGAGAGTTCTCCAAGAAGCTGCCCTTTCAAGGACAACTCTACAAGTGTTACAGGGGCCCATCTAGTCTTAAATGGTGGCCAACCAGTTCCTCTGGAGGGTCAACAGTGGTAGAGCCTCTGCTTTGCATGCAGAAGTTCCCAGGTCCAATTCCCAGCATCTCCAATTAAAAGAACTAGGTCAGGGGTGGCAAATCTTGTATTAACGTAAGAGCCACATGGAATAAATGCCAGACGTCTGAGAGCTGCAAGACACGTACGTCAGATGATTGAAAGCTGCAAGACGGGAGGGAAGGCAGGCAGGGAAATGGATGGGGAGGTGGAAAGAAAGCAACTTTAACTTTAACTGCATTCTCCAAGTCACCAGCTAGCTTTGCTTGGGAAAGTGATTTAAAGAGAGAAATGCTTTCCTCAAGTTGGCCGATGGAGGTTGGGGGCTTCGAGATCCACATGGTGGGTGTGAAAGAGCCACATGTGGCTCCCAAGCAGTTTGGCCATGTCTGAACTAGGCAGTGGTCGACGGGAAAGACCACGAGAGCCACTGCCTGACTGAGTGGACAGGAGTGACCAAGATGGGCTGAGGGCCTGGCTCAGCCGAAGGCACTCCATGGGTTTGTAACATAAGAACATAAGAGAAGCCCTGATGGAGCAGGACAATGGCCCACCCAGTACAACAATCTGTGTCACATAAGAACGTAAGAGAAGCTATGCTGCATCAGGCCAATGGCCCATCCAGTCCAACATTCTGTGTCACATAAGAACGTAAGAGAAGCTATGCTGCATCAGGCCAATGGCCCATCCAGTCCAACACTCTGTGTCACATAAGAACATAAAAGAAGCCATGTGGGATCAGGGCAATGGCCCCTCCAGTCCAACACTCTGTGTCATGTAAGATCATAAGAGAAGCCCTTTTGGATCAGGCCAATGGCCCCTCCAGTCCAACACTCGGTGTCACATAAGAACATAAGAGAAGTCCTTTTGGATCAGACCAGTGGCCCCTCCAGTCCAACACTCGGTGTCACATAAGAACATAAGAGAAGCCATGTTGGATCAGGCCAGTGGCCCGTCCAGTCCAACACTCTGTGTCCCATAAGAACATAAAAGAAGCCGTGTTGGATCAGGCCAGTGGCTTATCCAGTCCAACACTCTGTGTCCCATAAGAACATAAAAGAATCCATGTTGGATCAGGCCAATGGCCCCTCCAGTCCAACACTCTGTGTCACATAAGAACATAAGAGAAGCCCTGTTGGATCAGGCCAATGGCCCCTCCAGTCAAACACTCCGTGTCACATAAGAACATAAGAGAAGCCATCTTGGATCAGGCCAATGGCCCCTCCAGTCCAACACTCTGTGTCCCATAAGAACATAAAAGAAGCCATGTTGGATCTGGCCAATGGCCCCTCCAGTCCAACACTCTGTGTAACGTAAGAACATAAGAGAAGCCATCTTGGATCAGGCCAATGGCCCCTCCAGTCCAACACTCTGTGTCCCATAAGAACATAAAAGAAGCCCTGTTGGATCAGGCCAATGGCCCCTCCAGTCCAACACTGTGTCACATAAGAACATAAGAGAAGACATCTTGGATCAGACCAATGGCCCTTCCAGTCCAACACTTGGTGTCACATAAGAGAAGTCCTTTTGGATCAGACCAATGGCCCCTCCAGTCCAACACTCTGTGTCACATAACAACATAAGAGAAGCCCTGTTGGATCAGGCCAATGGCCCCTCCAGTCAAACACTCCGTGTCACATAAGAACATAAGAGAAGCCATCTTGGATCAGGCCAATGGCCCCTCCAGTCCAACACTCTGTGTCCCATAAGAACATAAAAGAAGCCATGTTGGATCTGGCCAATGGCCCCTCCAGTCCAACACTCTGTGTAACGTAAGAACATAAGAGAAGCCATCTTGGATCAGGCCAATGGCCCCTCCAGTCCAACACTCTGTGTCCCATAAGAACATAAAAGAAGCCCTGTTGGATCAGGCCAATGGCCCCTCCAGTCCAACACTGTGTCACATAAGAACATAAGAGAAGACATCTTGGATCAGACCAATGGCCCTTCCAGTCCAACACTTGGTGTCACATAAGAGAAGTCCTTTTGGATCAGACCAATGGCCCCTCCAGTCCAACACTCTGTGTCACATAACAACATAAGAGAAACCCTGTCGGATCAGGCCAATGGCCCATCCAGTCCAACACTCTGTGTCCCATAAGAACATAAAAGAAGCCATGTTGGATCAGGCCAATGGCCCCTCCAGTCCAACACTCTGTGTCACGTAAGAACATAAGAGAAGCCATTTTGGATCAGGCCAATGGCCCCTCCAGTCCAACACTCTGTGTCACGTAAGAACATAAGAGAAGCCATCTTGGATCAGGTCAATGGCCCATCCAGTCCAACACTCTGTGTCCCATAAGAACATAAAAGAAGCCATATTGGATCAGGGCAATTGCCCCTCCAGTCCAACACTCTGTGTTATGTAAGAACATAAGAGAAGCCCTTTTGGATCAGGCCAATGGCCCCTCCAGTCCAACACTCAGTGTCACATAACAACATAAGAGAAGTCCTTTTGGATCAGACCAACGGCCCCTCCAGTCCAACACTCTGTGTCACATAACAACATAAGAGAAGCCCTGTCAGATCAGGCCAATGGCCCATCCAGTCAAACACTCTTTGTCCCATAAGAAGAAGAAGAAGTTATTGGATTTATATCCCGCCCTCCACTCCGAAGAGTCTCAGAGCGGCTCACAATCTCCTTTACCTTCCTCCCCCACAACAGACACCCTGTGAGGTGGGTGGGGCTGGAGAGGGCTCTCACAGCAGCTGCCCTTTCAAGGACAACCTCTGCCAGAGCTATGGCTGACCCAAGGCCATTTCAGCAGGTGCAAGCGGAGGAGTGGGGAATCAAACCCGGTTCTCCCAGATAAGAGTCCGCACACTTAACCACTACACCAGACTGGCTATAAGAACATAAAAGAAGCCATGTTGGATCAGGTCAATGGCCCCTCCAGGCCAACACTCTGTGTCACATAAGAACATAAGAGAAGCCCTGTTGGATCAGGCCATTGGCCCATCCAGTCCAACATTCTGTGTCACATAAGAGAAGCCATGTTGGATCAGGCCAATGGCCGCTCCAGTCCAGCACTCTGTGTCACACAGTGGCCAATATGGTCACACAGTGGCCACACACACATATATATATACTGTGGCTAATAGCCACTGATGGACCTCTGTTCCATATTTTTATCCAATCCCCTCTTAAAGCTGGCTATGCTTGTAGCCGCCACCACCTCCTGTGGCAGTCAATTCCACATGTTAATCACCCTTTGGGTGAAGAAGGACTTCCTTTTATCCGTTTTAACCCGACTGCCCAGCAATTTCATCGAATGCCCACGAGTTCTTGTATTGTGAGAAAGGGAGAAAGGTACTTCTTTCTCTACTTTCTCCATCCCATGCATTATCTTGTAAACCTCTATCATGTCACCCCGCAGTCGACATTTCTCCAAGCTAAAGAGCCCTAAGCGTTTTAACCTTTCTTCATAGCGAAAGTGTCCCAAATCTTTAATCATTCTTGTTGCCTTTTTCTGGACTTTTTCTAATGCTATAATATTCTTTTTGAGGTACGGTGACCAGAATTGCACACAGTACTCCAAATGAGACCGCACCATCGATTTATACAGGGGCATTATGATACTGGCTGATTTGTTTTCAGTTCCCTCCCTAATAATTCCCAGCATTGCGTTGGCCTTTTTTAATTGCAATCGCACACTGTCTTGACATTTTCCGTGAGTTGTCTACCACGATCCCAAGATCTCTCTCTTGGTCAGTCTCTGCCAGTTCACACCCCATCAACTTGTATTTGTAGCTGGGATTCTTGGCCCCAATATGCATTACTTTGCACTTGGCCGCATTGAACCTCATCTGCCATGTTAACGCCCACTCACCCAGCCTCAACAGATCCCTTTGGAGTGCCTCACTGGTTCTCACCACCCTGAACAATTTAGTGTCATCTGCAAACTTGGCCACTTCACTGCTCACTCCCAACTCCAAATCATTAATGAACAAGCTAAAGAGCATGGGACCCAGTACTGAGCCCTGCAGCAAGACGGTGTGTTCCGCATCTTGCCTGAGAGGAATTCCATCAGGGGCTGGGACTGAGGTGGCAAAATTCCCCAGAAGGCCAGGAGCACCTGAGAGACTGCCCAGGGGTGGGGACCCTCCCTCAAGCCTCCTGGGTCCAACCCTCTGTCTCTGGGCCCCAGAGAAGTCCCTCCTCTCCTTCTTCAGGGCCAGCTGAGCCACATTCTAGTGGAAGAAGGGCCCATTCCTGCTTGTGCCTGCCTGAAGCAATCCACAGGACTGTTTGACTCTCCCCTCTTGCCATTGCTCTGGCTGGCTGGCCAATTTTTATCATTTTCCTGCATCATTAATCCCCCGTGCTTGCCCTGAAAAGCAGCCAGTTCCCTGCTGGCTGAGTACCTAGTTACCGAAAGGCAAGCAAGGTTTCCCCCGTGCAGCCCGGTTTCCCCCGTGAGCAGGCCGGGAAATGAGCGATGCCGGCCTTCCCACTGCTGGGGGCACTTCTGCTGCTGAGTGCGGGGCACGCCTTTGCCTCTTGGTGACTGCTGCATTATTAAGGAAGCTGAAGAGTCTATCAGAAATGCTCCAGGGGGGACACACTTGCCCCCCACAGGGCTACCACGTCTCCTCCATCTTCCTGCTGAAGAGAGCAGGGAGGACAATATTGTGGGGAGGGAGAGAAGCACTTAGTGCCTTTGGGGTTTAATAGTCTCTTTGGCTTTGCAAAAACACCATCCAGGAGATGCGGCCAGAGGAAAGTAGAGCTGGGCCCCTTCCTGTGTTTTCCAGCCTGTGTTTCCACTTGTCTCCTCTCTTTTATACATAGGATTCCCAATCCTCAGGCCCCAGCGGGGGATCCCCCGGTTTTGCAGGATCCTTCCTCCCCCAGTCAGCTGGCCAGCGTGGGGAAGCCCCAGCCCAACAGCCCCCGTGTGCTTTTCCACTTTGGAAGGCTAGAAGAAGCTCGGAAACTACTTGCTTTTGGGAAGGTGTATGTGCCTTTAAATCTTTAGGAGCCAGGTTGAATGAGGGGAGGGCAGGCCAGTGGAACAACATGGCTGCTCCCAGTGAACTGCTAGAAAGGAAGGGAAACCAGCACAACAAACAGAAGGTTTGTTTTACAGTCCTTTCAGAAGTCATTTGCACAGTAAAATAGAGAATAAACTAGAACCTTTGTTTTCCCTGTGTTAGTCTGAAGAACTTTCTTGAATATACAGCAGATGGTTACATTCAACAACTCTGTGAGTGAATTGCCCCAGTAAGAGAGAGAGAGAGAGAGAGAGAGAGAGAGAGAGAGAGAGAGAGAGAGAGAGATGCAGCTGCTGGGGAATGAGAAAATGAAGACTGTATTCGGGGAAACTGCTCTGCTGTGTTTTATTTATTTATTTTAGGGAATGTGAAAGTCTTCTGGCTCCACCCCAAAGTCCCCAGATATTTTCTGAGTTAGACTTGGCAACCCTATTCATGCAGCTGCTCTGGTCAGCCAGTAGCAGTGGCGTTATGCCAGTTTTGTGCCCCCAAGGAACTCTTTCCCTCCTCCTCCGAAGCTCCAGCATGGGAAAGAGGCAAAGAGTGATGCCAGGACAAAACCCTTTACTGGGGTGGAGGGAAGCAGCCCCAAGCGATGAGCAGTCTTTGGAGTTTCCCGAGATAGAGCTACCAACCTGCAGTGGAGTCTCCCACTATTGCGACTGGTCTCCAGATGACCAAGATCAGTCCCCTTGGAGGCGACGGCTGCTTTGGAGGGTGGGGTCTAGGGCCCCGTACCCCACTGAGGTCTCTTCCCCTCCCCAGGCTCCACCCCCAAAAAAATATCCAGCTATTTCCCAAACCATGAGATAGGGGAGGAAACCAAAGGTACCCTATTTGTCCCATAGCTAGCGGTGGGCATGAGCCAAAGTTTGTGATGAATTTTGGCCAGCTTGTGCAAGAGAGAAGGCACCAGCGCATGCAAGGCCAGGGCACCTGTGGAGTCTCCTCCTGTTCTGGGCAAGTTTGGGGAGGAAGTCAGGTGACTGCTCTGCCTCAGGAGAGAGATTTGGGAAGCAAAGATCCCTGCCGCTGAGAAACCAGCAGTGGGTTGCGTCGCATACTTTAGCGCCGGGCTGGAAAAGATGTTGAGTGTTGCAAAGGAGAGTCTGGCTGAGATCAAGGTGAGTCACTTTGCAAAATTCACAGCAGGCCACCTAGCGTGAATTTTCCACAAACTGTGGGGATTTGTGCTGGTTTGTGAGTGGAGGTGTTCCCACACTGGGCGTGGTCACACAAGGCATCTGGCCCAGCAGCATCCAGGCTTTGCAAAAGGCGGCATTCACACAGCCCCCACTCTGCTGCCAAGAGAGCCAGCAGCCACACAGGCGCACAAGGAGCACCCAGGCGGCTCATGCTCGTGTGGGGTGCCTGCAGGAAGCACCCAGCCGTTCAGTCAGCTGGGAAATGTGCCCTACATACAATTTGGAGATTTGCTAGCAGGAAGTACCAGAGCCAGTTGGGAGAGCCAGTTGGGTGTAGTGCAGGGGTGGTCAACGGTATCTCTCCAGATGTTTTTTGCCTACAACTCCCATGAGCCCCAGCCAGCATGGCCAATGGCTGGGGCTGATGGGAGTTGTAGGCAAAAAAACATCCAGAGAGCTACCATTGCCCACCCCTGGTGTAGTGGTTAAGTGTGCGGACTCTTATCTGGAAGAACTGAGTTTGATTCTCCACTCCTCCACGGGCAGCTGCTGGAATGGCCTTGGGTCAGCCATGGATCTTGCAGAGTTGTCCTTGCAAGGGCAGCTTCTGTCAGAGCTCTCTCAGCCCTACGCACCTAACAGGGTGTCTGTTGTGGGGGGAGAAGATATAGGAGATTATAAGGTGCTCTGAGTCTCTGATTCAGAGACGAAGGTATGAATCTGCAATCATCATCGTCTTCTTCTTCTTCGTAACTATTTAATCCAGCCCCAGCCCATTCTAAGCTAAGGTGAGGACTGGTGGGACTCGGGAGGCAGACATGTGCATGTGACCGTGCACATAAAATCCAGATGGACTAGGTTGGGCCAAATCTCTTGTGTGATTGCAGCGACTGTCTCTGCTCAATCAAAATGTTTCCAGAACTTCTGAACAACAACTGGGAGAGATGATGACGATATTGGATTTATATTCCGCTCTATACTCTGAATCTCAGAGTCTCAGAGTGGCTCGTAATCTCTTTTTACCTCCCCCTCCACAACAGACACCCTGTGAGGTGGGTGGGGCTGAGAGGCCTCTCACAATAGCTGCCCTTTCAAGGACAACCTCTGCCAGAGCTCTGGCTGACCAAAGGCCACTCCAGCAGCTGCAAGTGGAGAAGTGGGGAATCAAACCCGGTTTTCCCAGGCAAGAGTCCACGCACTTAACCGCTACAGCAAACTGGCTCCCAGGGCAGGTAGAGGAGCATCCAGGAGAGGTCCCCTGAGACTCATCTCTAGCTTGCAATGGATCCGTTCTGTACAAGACGGGATCTCCTGAACTCACGCCTGTCAAAATGACTGCAGCAGACCTCGCCAAACTCGCAGCAGAGTTCCCTCAGATGCTCTTCTACATGTCCTCCAATGACAGACTGTCCTTTCCCCAGGAAGCTCTTTCCTGGGGGCACCTTCTTTGGGGGACTCTAATTCATAAATCCATCCCTCACTAAAGGTGGAGGAGAGCCAGCCAGGGATCCTCTGTGAGATTGGTATCTCTAGCATGTCAGGGACGTTATTCTACTGCTTCATGGACTTCATGAACAGCTAAAAAACTGTGACAGTCTGTGGGTCACATCATGAACCATGAACTGAACTGAATTTTCCTGGTTTGTGATCTGAGGTTCGGTGCCCTTGACTAAGCCCTCCGCATCACCTAATTCATGCCATGCTGGCTTCTGAACTCCTTGTGGTATCATGTCGGGCAACCAGCTTGGTTCCCACTTGGCACAAAACCATCATTTGTTTTTTTCTCCTTAGAAACAAGCGAGGGCAGAGGCCTGCGACTCTGTGCCCCTCCTTGGGACTCCACTGGGTGCGTGCGAGCCCTTTGGATCGATTGCCGCTGCTCTGGGTCTCCGCTGAGGAGGAAGGAGGGGTATAAACGAGGTAAATAGATGAAATAAATAAAAAAGATAAACATCGGTGTCACTGTGCACATCATTCCATCATCCATCAAAGCAGAAGGCATTCTTCCGTCCCCCGCTCTAGCAACGTGGCCACAGAGTAACTATGGCAGCAGTACAAACAAGACTCTGCTTCAAAGGCCTCTGCGTGCCGGGAGACCTGCCACTCTCTGCCACAGAGCAGTCTGGCCCAGCTCACACCTTGTCTGGTAGGAAACAAATGGACAGAATCTCTTCCCTCCACCCTCTTCAAGTCCTTGAAGGGCTGTCCTATAGAGGATGGTGCGGAATTGTTTTCTGTGGCCCCGGAAGGGAGGACCAGAACCAATGGGTTGACATTAAATCAAGAGTTTCTGGCTCAACATTAGGAAGAACTTCCTGTCTGCTAGAGCAGTTCCTCAGTGGAACAGGCTTCCTCCTTGGGAGGTGGTGGCCTCTCCTTCCTTGGAGGTTTTTAAAGAGAGGCTAGATGGCCATCTGACAGCGATGAGGATCCTGTGAATTTAGGGGGAGGTGTTTGTGAGTTTCCTGCATTGTGCAGGGGGATAGACTAGATGACCCTGGAGGTCCCTTCCAACTCTAGGATTCTATGATCTTCAACTCCTTGAAGGGCTGTCTTATAGAGGATGGTCTGGGATTGTTTTCTGTGGCCCCAATGGGTTGACATTAAATCAAAAGAGTTTCCGGCTCAACATGAGGAAGAACTTCCTGACCGGTAGAGCGGTTCCTCAGTGAAACAGACTTTCTCGGGAGATGGTGGGCTCTCCTTCCTTGGAGGTTTCTAAGCAGAGGCTGAATGGCCATCTGACAGCAATGAGGATCCTGTGAATTTAGGGGGAGGTGTTTGCGAGTTTCCTGCATTGTGCAGGGGGTTGGACTAGATGACCCTGGAGGTCCCTTCCAATTCTAGGATTCTATGACTGTTAGAGCAGTTCCTCAGTGGAACAGGCTTCCTCAGGAGGTGGTGGGCTCTCCTTCCTTGGAGGTTTCTAAACAGAGGCTAGATGGCCATCTGACAGCAATGAGGATCCTGTGAATTTAGGGGGAGGTGTTTGCGAGTTTCCTGCATTGTGCACGGGGTTGGGCTAGATGACCTGGAGGTCCCTTCCAACTCTTCTATGATTCCATGATTCTTTGATGCCTGCCTTCCTCTTGAAGGGATGTTGCAAACAGCAGGTCTAACAGGCCCTATAAGAGAAGAAGGCCCTTGAAAATAGACGTGGAAATGTTGGGTCTCTTTGCCTGCACCAAAGCAACACATTAGCATGAAAACCCAGGGATATGTTGTGATGGATCCAGCTGGGGAGCCCTCTTGGTCTGAAGCAGCAGAACCAAGTCTGAGTCCAGCCAGGCACCCTGAAGACCAGCAAAGGTTTATTCAGGGCATGAGATTTCATGTGCACATATCTGAAGGAGCGTGCATGCGCACAAAAGCTCAAACCTTGGCTTATATATATTTTGTTGAAATTTTGAAAGGGAAAAGGAATACAAAATTGGAAGGGGAAAAGGGGTAAAGTTAAAATAAAGTCAGCAACATTTCCCCCCTGCATCATTAGATTATGTAAACGTATTCTTAGTCTTAACAAATCCACAGCCTATAGGTTATACTAAGCAGTTTGCCTCCATAAATTCAACCATATCAAAATGAGGAAGACATTAGAGAGTGCAACAGATAATTTACATGCCCAAGTTCATGCATTAAGCCATTCATAAAAAGGTTTCAAGAGATTCCCTCCATCTTTTAATATCTTGCCCTTAAGTATATCCATTTCTGATGTCTCCAATATTTTTTCAATCAAATCTTGTTTCTTTGGAGCTTCATGATGTTTCCAACGTTGTACTATCAAAAGTCTTGCTGCCGTTATAATATGTATCATCAAATGTTTACTCTGCCTTGGAAGGTCCGTTGGCGGTATGTTCAAGAAAAGGAGTTTTGGTTTAAAATGAATATGTGTTTTCGATATCTTTTGTAACATTTCATGCACCATAATCCAATATTTTTTCATAACTCCACAAGTCCACCACATATGGAAAAACATACCCACTTGAATAAAACTTTGTTAGTCTTAACGGTGCCACAGGGTTCAGACTTTGTTATATTGAGGTGGAATCTTCCCTTCTATAACCCATCTTTTTTAGGTTAACAGCCTTCTAACTAAAAGTATTCTGACTCGCAGCTGCTGGAATGGCCTTGGGTCAGCCATAGCTCTGGCAGAGTTGTCCTTGAAAGGGCAGCTGCTGTGAGAGCCCTCTCAGCCCCACCCACCTCACAGGGTGCCTGTTGTGGGGGAGGAGTTGCTCTGATTCAGAGAGAAGGACGGGGTATAAATCTGCAATTCTTCTTCTAAAGGTCAGAAGTTTCTTTTCTTTCCAAGTGTCAAGTGAAAACCTTGTATCCCCATCAAAGATCATTCATGCTTCTTTTAAAGATTTTTTTAATATAAAATCCATCTAATCATTCTTGAAATGAGTGAATATGTGAGATCACAATGATATAAAAATAATTGCATATGTAAATGAACTTAGAAACAGGAAGTCCTACATACAATCCCTTATCATATTCTGCGTTGAGATTAAAAGATAAAATACTATGACGTGAGATTCTCACCAAAGCACTTTCAAGGAAGATTACATATTCTCACACAACCTACATCTGATTCGGGGATATTTGAGTGCGGTTATCTTACATAGGTTCAAAAACATGAAACCCACATGACCAGGGCTTTTTTGCAGAAAAAGCCCAGCAGGAACTCATTTGCATATTAGGCCACGCCCCCACCAAATCACCATTGTTTCACACAGGGCTATTCTGCAAAAAAAACCCTCCAGCAAGAAGTTATTTGCATATTAGGCCACGCCCCCTGCTGCAAGCCAACTGGAGCGGTGTTCTTGTGCATTTCTGCTCAAAGAAAGCCTTTGAGATGTTCCATACCAAAACCTTTCAATTTATCACTTCTGATGTTATCAGGTGAGCACTTCTCCAAGCTTAGAAGCCATTTCCCACAGAAATACAACTATGAACTCTTAGATCAACTTGTTCAGAGATTTTTCTGAGCATCCATCCATCTATTCAAAGTTATCTCTTTCCCAGTTCTCAACCTGCAGCCTCCCAGCAGGCTCACGGTCTCCAGTTTCTCTCTCTCTCCTTTTCCTTGCACCCTGCTCAGCCACATCATGCCAACCAGGAGTTAGGGTGTTACAGCAAGAGCAAAGGAACCTTTGCCGCTTTCCCTCTTCTCCACACTTTTCTCGCCCGTTTGTCTCTCCCTCCATCTCTTATTTTCCATGTGTCCTCCCAAGGGCTTTTTCTCAGCGGGAATGCACAGGAGCACAGTTTTGGCCGGCTTAGTGTCGGGGGTGTGGCCTAATAGGCAAATGGTTTCCTGCTGGGCCTTTGCTACAACAAAAGCCACTATGTGAAACAATGGTGGTGTCAGGGGGGTGTGGCCTAAAATGCACATGAGTTCCTGCTGGACTTTTTCTACAAAAGAAAGCCCCAGTCCTCTCCATTTATTTTCAGTTCTTGGTCTCAAATTCTTCTCATCTCTATCCTGCTTGACAACTAAACGTACTTAACAGTAACGCAGCAGCAAACCTTTGTTAATATTATAACAATATTATGGGGGGGAGGGTGGAGTTACTCTTTCTCACATGTTGTAACAAAGTAGTAAAAGGAGGGCTTCCTTCATTCTCCAACCTTTACATGTGTGACAATGAAATATCAATCTGCTTTGTGGTTATACAGAAGTCAGAACTCCCCGTTTAGGCCCTGGGTTCTTATCATTCTTTTTTTGTGTGCTGGTGGAAGATCTAATGGCCCTTCATAAAGGCTACTTTACTAGATGACAAGCGGTGCAATTTCTAAAGTAGCATTCTGAAACAGATTTGCAACAAATGTCACCCCCCAGCGGGGGCCCAAAGCTGCCTTGTTCTCCTGTCCTCCGCTTTATTTTTCACAACAACCCTGTGAGGAAGGCCTGGCAGAAAGGGTGTCACCCAACAATCTTCCTTAGGGGCGAGGGGAGAGAAATCGCTGCCTGACCCCAAGGCGGTGAAGAGCAAGAGCTAGGCACTGCCGCAGCGCTTCCCGCCCGCCCTCTCACCATCTGCCTAAGTTCACAGAATCCGCATTGCTATCAGGTGGCCATCTAGCTTGGTGGAGAGGTGGAGAGCCAGTCAGGTGGAGAGCCAGTTTGGTGTAGTGGTTAAGTGTGTGGACTCTTATCTGGAGAGAACCGGGTTTGATTCCCCACTCCTCCACTTGCACCTGCTAGCATGGCCTTGGGTCAGCCAGAGCTCTCTTATCTGGGAGAACCGGGTTTGATTCCCCACTCCTCCACTTGCAGCTGCTGGAATGGCCTTGGGTCAGCCATAGCTCTGGCAGAGGTTGTCCTTGAAAGGGCAGCTGCTGTGAGAGCCCTCTCCAGCCCCACCCACCTCACAGGGTGTCTGTTGTGGGGGAGGAAGGGAAAGGAGATTGTGAGCCGCTCTGAGACTCTTTGGAGTGGAGGGCGGGGATATAAATCCAATTTCTTCTTCTTCTTCTTCTTCTTCTTCTTCTTCTTCTTCTTCTAGCTTCTTTTTAGAAACCTCCAGCCGCTCTGCCAGGAAGTTCTTCCTAATGTTTAGCCAAAAACTCTTTTGGTGTCGTTTTGACCTCTTGGTTCTGGTCTGACCGCATAACTGTTGAGTCAGGTGGGTCTGTGGAAGCCCACCACACCAAACTGGCTCTCCATTTAGGCCAAATGGGGTAGAGAAAGTGGCTGGGGAAACAGAAGGTCATGGGGGTGAGGATGAGAGCCAATAAACTGAAACTCCACCTATCCGGACATGAATGAGATGCCACAGGTCAATGACAAAGCTGCCACAGACTGAGGAACCACTTTGCCCACACACCCCCTCAAAGCAGGTTCATCATTTGATGGTGCATAGTTTGGTGCTGTCTTAGCCTAGGCTGGGGGTCCAGCTCCCCTCCTCCCCCTCCGTGGGACATGGCTCCTTGTACCGGCTGTTGAAGAGGGCAATTTGGCCAAAGCGATTCATGTCTGATTGCATTCAGCTTTGGTAACCCCTGAGTGAGATCACTGGCCTTATCCATGTCTCAGGTACGCTGTGTCCCCGGCCTTCAATCTTAAAATGGAGGGAAGTGCCCAACTCCTTCTGTTGCAGCCATTTAAGGGCGAAGATGTGTCTCTGTGACAAAAGAGGAGGGAGAACCCTTTGCTGTTCTTTTTTTAAAAAATGAAAGCTGGGAATTTAGAGACCCTGATCCAAAGATTGTTTTAATGATATATAACAGAGGTGGCCAACGGTAGCTCTCCAGATGTTTTTTGTCTACAACTCCCATCAGCTCCAGTCAGCATGGCCAATGGCTGGGGCTGATGGGAGTTGTAGGCAAAAAACATCTGGAGAGCTACTGTTGGCCACCCCTGATATATAATAACCATTAAAAAAAAGTAGGGAAAAAACCCTTGGGAGAGTTGGGAAGGGGGTGAGGTTTAGAAGAAGAAGGCTGCAGATTTATACACCACCCTACACTCTGAATCTCAGAGTCTCAGAACGGTCACAATCTCCTTTACCTCCCTCCCCCCACCCACAACAGACACCCTGTGAGGTGGGTGGGGCTGAGCGAACTCTCCCAGAAGCTGCCCTTTCAAACACAACTCTGCGATAGCTCTGGCTGACCCAAGGCCATTCCAGCAGGTGCAAGTGGAGGAGTGGGGAATCAAACCTGGTTCTCCCAGATCAGAGTCTGCCCACTTAACCACCACACCAAACTGGCTCTCCATTTAGGCCAAATGGGGTAGAGAAAGTGGCTGGGGAAACCTGCCCCTGGATTCCCTCTTGCCCCAGTGGGGAAATGAGCCCCACCTGGCCCTGGGTGGAAACCTTCCTGACCTCCTCCAGCAGGCCATTCGATGCCAGTGGGGGCCATAGCAGAGAAGGCACCTCTGTAAGCAGCCGTTGTTCTTGCCTGTTAGCAGGGGGCACCTGCAGAAGGTCCCGTCCAGAAGAGGAGAGACTGTTTGCCTTTCTGTCCCCACCCCTCTGCCACCTTTGTACTCCTCCCCACAGAATTTCCTGCCCTGCCCCCCCCGCCCCCGCTGCCTCCCCAGCATGAATCGGATGCAGGAAGTGATTCTGCTGGTCCTCCCCCCCACACACACACACACTCCACAGGCCAAGCACAATCGTTTGCTTCCTTGGAATCCCATCCCATTTCATCATGGTTAGGCTGCTAATGGGCTATTTGTGTCCTCTCGCCTCCCCGGGGACCTCTGCGCTACTTTGGTCGGAGGAATCGGTTTATTTGCTCCATGCTTCAAAGTAATCTCCACCGTCCGTCCCTCTCACCGTTCACCTGCGATTCTTTTCCTGGCCAAATTGCCCTTCCCTCAGGTGCTTTTGCCCTTGGAGACGCCCTTGCCCTGATCCTTCCCTCAAATGAGAACAAACATTCTCATGCTGTTAACGATGGGAGCTCTCGACATTTCCGTGGCTGCACACCTCCTGCTCTTGACATCTGTCTTGGAGATAATGTCACCTCTTCTGCCCTCAGGGCAACGGAGAACATCAGCACACCACCCAAGGCCGAGAGGGAGACCCCCTTTATTCAGCAGAAACCCTCGTCTTGTCTTGCCCAGGAATGCTTGTTCAGAGCTCACCGTGTTCTACCAGCAATGCTCTGCCTTTTGTCACAGTCTTCACGCACATCCCTGAAGATCCCGGGATGATCTCCTCGAGCCCAGCAGGCTTCGTGAAAATTCCCACCTTGTCCTCCCAGGCCCTGCCAGGCTGAGAAGCACGGAAATCAGTTAGCCACTCAAGAGGGCTTCACCATGTAGGACTTCCCCACAGAACTGTCTCCCCTCCCCTCCCCTCCCCTCCTGAAAGGGAGTCTTTGGGGAAAGAGACATGCACTCGGGCTGGTGTTTGAAGGCAAATCTCATGGCCAAGGCAAGCAAGCGGTGCTCCTTTCCATGCTAGGCTGTGCCGTTTCCACTGAGAGCCAGTTTGGGGTCGTGGTTAACACCGCGGACTCTAATCTTGGAGAAACAGGTTTGATTCCCCCCTCCTCCTCTACATGCAGACCTTGGGTCAATCACAAGTTCTCTCAGAGCTCCCTCAGCCCCCACCCCCACCCAGCCTGTTGTGGGGAGAGGAAGGGAAAGGAGATTGTAGTGAAGGGCAGGGGATAAATTCAATTTCTTCTTCTTCTTCTTCTCTGCTCTTGCCGTGCAGTGTGGGGTCCCATGAAACAGTACATTTGGCCCCTGACAAATTCCAGACATGTGTGCTCTGTGTCATCAGGTCGCTTCCAACTTGCGGTGTTCCTGTGGATGAATAACCTCCAAGGTGTCTTGCAAGATGAGGGCCCTTGTGGCTTCCTTTGTTAAGAGGATCTATCTCCTGTTAGGTCTTCCCCTTTTCCTACTGCCTTCAACTTTTCCTAGCCTTCCTGCCTTCTCCAAGGGAGTCTTATCTTCTCAAATCCCAGGTGGCCTGGAGCAAAACTGGCTCCCCAAACTGTTGCCATTCTCCAGAGCATGATGAGACACGAGCTCACCATCTGCAGTTAATGCAGCAAGAACTGCATTGCCCCTAAGTGATGCCACCAGTCCGGCCATCATTTGGAGACAACTGGGGGCTGTTTCAGGGCTCCCTTCTGCAACGGGTGAGAAGCACCAGAGGCAGCCCCAGCAAGGCCCGTAGCGCCCTATGGGACCCAGAGGAGCCAGCCTCATGGATTTTACAGGCCTTGGCTCCCCACTGCCCCTCGGGACATGAAGCAGGCAGCAGCACCGGCAAGCTCTCCCCTCAAGCACTCGGAGCAGAGCTGGGTGGGTGGGCAGATTCCAAGGGGAAAAAACCTGGGGTTTTTCCCGAGCTTCAAAATTTCTGGAAACTTTACATCTCTAGAAGCAAGTCTGAGTGGGGGCAGGGTGAGCTGGCAGAGTCATGTGGCTGTTCCCAGAGTCTGTGAAGCTGTGAGAAAGAAAGGGAATCCAGCCCAGTCCCTCCATTTGTTTTATATTCTTTGCCTCTTTTTTTTTGCATAGTAAAGGATAAACTAGAGCCTTTCATTTTCCTGTGTTAGTCTGCAGAAGTTGGTGGAATACAGCAGATGGTTACATTCAGCAACTCATGAGTAAATTGCCCCAGTGAGATCACAAAAGTGTGTGCTTGCAAACTGCATTTATTTTTGTTGCTCTGTGTGTGTGTGTGTGTGTGTTCACTTTCATTTAGTGGAAATGCAGCCAGTTGCTGGGGGACCAGGAAATGAAGACTGTTTTCAGGGGAACTGCAGTGCTGTATTTTTATGTATTTATTTAGGGAATGGGAAAGTCCCCTGGCTCCACCCCCAAAGTCCCCAGGTATTTTTTTGAGTTGAACCTGGCAAACCTAGTTCTAGAAGCCCGCTGACAATGGAGGAACAAGCTGCGATCCAAACAGAAGAGAGACAGAGCGTCCCCGGTTTCAACATTCACAATGTTTTCTCTTTAGAGGAGGAAGGTTTTCTTTCATTTGCTTTCCTTTGTTTCTGTCCAAACCCTTGAAAATAATTGGGTGGCAGGAGGATAAAACCTCCCTGGGAAAAGTGAGAAATATTTCACCCGGGTGCAGAACCAACAGTTGCTAAGTGAGTTATGGCGCCTGGCAACAGGACAGCAACGATGGCACTTAGTGGCTGGGCCAATAAATATCCGCGGCTGCAAAGCACTTCCTTTGCTCTCTGCTAAGAAGCCCCAAACAAGGTGCTGCTGGGAGATAAATGGCTGCCTGCTCCTCTGGCAACATCCCCTTTGCTGACAGCTGCCTCCATCTGGACCTGCCTTCCCAGGGGAAAGCGAGACCCCCTGAAGAGGGAACTCCCTTGCCAACTCTGGATTAGAGAATTCCTGGAGCCTGGGGTGGAAGGACCTCAGTGGAGTATTCTGCCATACAGCCCACCCTCCAAAGTAGCTGTTTCCATGGCGTGTTTTTGTAGCAGGAGCTCCTTTGCATATTAGGCCACACCCCCTGATGTAGCCAATCCTCCTGGAGCTTACAGGGCTCTTCATACAGGGCCTACTGGAAGCTCTTGGGGGATTGGCTACATCAGAGGAGTGTCGCCTGATATGTAAAGACGCTCCAGCTACCAAAAAAAAAAAATAGCCCTGGCTATTTCCTTCAGGGGAACTGTAATCTGGAGATCAGTTGTAATTCCAGGAGATCTCCAGGTCCCCCCAGGAGGCTGGCAACCCTATTCCCTATTGCTATTCCTTCCTTTCTGACTCTTGCCTAGGACTGGGACATGTGACTGCTGGCCAGCCCCAGCTGCTTGCGAGACTGCAGGCGAACCAGACGGCCGGTTCTGCCAGGAGGCAAGCGAGGCAATTGCCCAGGGCACCAGCCTTCTGGGGCCCCTAACTGGGCACCCCCCATGTGACTTGGTGACGTTAACAGTGCAGGGGGGTTGCCAGAAGCCAGCCTTGCCCAGGGTGCTGGACAGTCTGGGGCCAGCCCTGACCGCAGAAGTGGAGAATGGGGCTGAGAGGAGCTGCCCTTTTTTCCGCCCAGAAGTGGAGAATGTGCACCCAAGACATCAGAGCAGCCTGGTTTCCTACAGAGCCCTGAAGGGCTGATCACCTGATGATTTCGGGGCCTCTTGGCCAAAGGCATCGTGATCCTCTGCAGCCCCAGAGCAGAGGAAACCCTTCTCGCCTTCCTGTTCTGATGCCGGTGGAGGGTGCGTGTTTATGGGGGAGGGATGCACCCATCTCCCCGTGGGAGAGGAAGCGCTGCGAGCCCCTAATCGTTCCCAGCAGCAAAAGAGCCCTCGCTCGGAGTGTTTTTATAAAGCCGTTTGAGGAGCATCAACCATATTTCCTGGGTGATGAAGCAGCCCTTTGCAAAGGGAGAGAAAGAGTCAGCCCAGGCATCCCCCCAGCACCTTTGCTTTATCGCCTGCATTCTTTGAAACAACATCTATAAAACCAGGAGCAGAACAGCCTATAAATCCCAGCAGCGGTGGCGGCTCACCAGAACTGGGGCGGATTTGCACGAGGAGAGAGGAAGGAAGCAGCCAGCATGTCCTCCTGGCGGCATCGGCTCTCAGATACCCGCTGGTGCTCTCCCCCCTCCGGCCCCCCACCCCCGGAATGATGCTCCTAAGACAGACACATCTGGGTTGGCACAAGATTGCTGAGGGGGGCTCTTTCTGGCCAGGGAAAGGGGGCTTCCCCCAGAAGACAAGGCAGTTGTCTCCAATGGGACCCCAGTGTCAAGAAGAAGAAGAAGATATTGGAATTATATCCCACCCTATACTTTGAATTCCAAAGTCTCAGAGTGGTCACAATCTCCTTTACCTTCCCCCCCGCACACCCACAAACACACAACAGACACCCTGAGAGAGCTTTTTACAGCAGCTTCCCTTTCAAGGTCAACTCCTAGGAGAGCTCTGGCTGACCCAAGGCCATTCCAGCAGCTGCAATTGGAGGAGTGGGGAATCAAACCCAGTTCTCCCAGATAAGAGAGCTCTGGCTGACCCAAGGCCATTCCAGCAGCTGCAATTGGAGGAGTGGGGAATCAAACCCGGTTCTCCCAGATAAGAGAGCTCTGGCTGACCCAAGGCCATTCCAGCAGCTGCAAGTGGAGGAGTGGGGAATCAAACCCGGTTCTCCCAGATAAGAGAGCTATGGCTGACCCAAGGCCATTCCAGCAGCTGCAATTGGAGGAGTGGGGAATCAAACCCGGTTCTCCCAGATAAGAGAGCTCTGGCTGACCCAAGGCCATTCCAGCAGCTGCAAGTGGAGGAGTGGGGAATCAAACCCGGTTCTCCTAGATCTCTGGCTGACCCAAGGCCATTCCAGCAGCTGCAATTGGAGGAGTGGGGAATCAAACCCGGTTCTCCCAGATCTCTGGCTTACCCAAGGCCATTCCAGCAGGTGCAATTGGAGGAGTGGGGAATCAAACCCTGTTCTCCCAGATAAGAGAGCTCTGGCTGACCCAAGGCCATGCCAGCAGGTGCAAGTAGGGGAGTGGGGAATCAAACCCGGTTCTCCCAGATAAGAGAGCTCTGGCTGACCCAAGGCCATTCCAGAAGGTGCAAGTGGAGGAGGGGGGAATCAAACCCGGTTCTCCCAGATAAGAGAGCTCTGGCTGACCCAAGGCCATTCCAGAAGGTGCAAGTGGAGGAGGGGGGAATCCAACCCGGTTCTCCCAGATAAGAGAGCTCTGGCTGACCCAAGGCCATTCCAGCAGCTGCAAGTGGAGGAGTGGGGAATCAAACCCGGTTCTCCCAGATAAGAGAGCTCTGGCTGACCCAAGGCCATTCCAGCAGCTGCAAGTGGAGGAGAACCCAGTTCTCCTAGAAAAGAGTCTGTGCACTTTACCACTACACCAGACTGGCTGTCTCTTGCCATGGTTGAGGGCCTGCTGTATGCATTACAGTAACCCCAGTCGTTGCTTTGCTATCATTCTTGCTTGTCAGCTAAATGCTCTCTTTCCTTTGTAACAAGTGCAGGTATTGCTCTGGGTAGTTCCTGGACAGCTCAAGGCCGTTGTCTAGTTTTCAGGAATTTCCTCTGCCCCTGCAACAGAGCATGGGAATGGAACCCAGAGGGAGGGTCAAGCTGTTTGGCGCCTTGAGGTTGAAAATGTAATGGTCATCCTAAGGTGTATGAAGGGATGTGGGCCTACCACTGTCAGTTTTTGCAAGGGCTGTCCTGCCGTGCGTCTCCAGCGCATCAATAAACAAATCTTGTTCATCTCAAGAGTGTGTTGCTCCTTGGAAGTCCTGGGACTCCACACCCAGCAGCATCTGAGGGGGCTTTGTCAGGCTGGAGGAAAAACAGGGCTCTCTGTGGCATAGGGGTACCAAGTCCAATCAAGAAATATCTGGGAACTTTGGGGGTGGAGCAGGAGCCACGAGCAAGCATAATCAAACTCCAAAAGGAGTTCTGACCATCACATTTAAAGGGATTGCACACGTTTTAAATGCCTTCCCTCCATTGGAAATAATGAAGGATAGGGTCGCCTTCTTTTGGGGCTCATAGAATTGGACCACCTGGTCCAAACTTTTTGAAACTTGGATGGTATTTTTAGGAGAGGCACTGGATGCTTTGCTGAAAATATGGTGCCTCTATCTCAAAAACAGCCCCCCACAGAGCTCCAGATACATGTGAATCAATTCTCCATTATACCCTAAGGGAATCGTTCTCCACAGGGAATAACGGAGTGCCCAGCAGACATTTCCCTCCCCCCGCCCTGCTTTCTGATGACCCTGAAGTGGGGGGTGGGCCTCAAACTGGGGGATCCCCTGCTCCCACCTGGGGATTGGCAACCCTGCCGTGGCGGAGCACAAGCTTCTTGGTCTGCAGAAGCTCCCCACTTTTCTGCCTGAGGGGCTGGAAAGCAGCTTCAAGGCCCAGAAGGCAGCACAGGGCTGGAGGGGGCCACACCCAGCTCAGTCTGGGGGGGGGCACCTTCACGGGAACCTCTGCTTGAATGGCCAAGCTCTGGAAGGCGGGGCCAAGGCCTCTCCAGCACACAGACTATTCCAATGCCGATGCCTTTCTGAAAGCTTCTGCCCACAAGTCACTTGGTTGGTCTTAAAGGTGTCACTAGACAAGGGGTGGCCAAACTTGCTTAACCTAAGACCCACACAGAATAAATGTCAGATGTCTGAGAGCCACAAGACATGCACATCAGATGTTTGAGAGAAGGAAGGAAGGAAGGAAGGAAGGAAGGAAGGAAGGAAGGAAGGAAGGAAGGAAGGAAGGAAGGAAGGAAGGAAGGAAGGAAGGAAGGAAGGAAGGAAGGAAGGAAGGAAGGAAGGAAGGGAGGGAGGGAGGGAGGGAGGGAGGGAGGAAGATGTCTGAGAGCCACCAGACATGCACATCAGATGTTTGAGAGAAGGAAGGAAGGAAGGAAGGAAGGAAGGAAGGAAGGAAGGAAGGAAGGAAGGGAGGGAGGGAGGAAGGGAGGGAGGGAAGGAGGGAAGGAAGGAAGGAAGGGAGGGAGGGAGGGAGGGAGGGAGGGAGGGAGGGAGGAAGATGTCTGAGAGCCACCAGACATGCAGATCAGATGTTTGAGAGAAGGAAGGAAGGAAGGAAGGAAGGAAGGAAGGAAGGAAGGAAGGAAGGAAGGAAGGGAGGGAGGGAGGGAGGGAGGGAAGGAAGGAAGGAAGGAAGGAAGGAAGGAAGGAAGGAAGGAAGGAAGGAAGGAAGGAAGGAAGGAAGGAAGGAAGGAAGGAAGGAAGGAAGGAAGGAAGGAAGGAAGGAAGGAAGGAAGGAAGGGCATTTCCCAAGCTTCTGGCTGGCTTGGAGAAGTGATTTAAAGAGAGAACTGCCTTTTCCCAGATGGGGCGGTGGGGGCTTCAGGAGCCACAGGTGGCCTCCGAGCTGCAGTTTGGCCCCCCTGCACTAGACTCAAATGTTGTTCATTTGCTTCAGACCAAGGCAGCTGCTCACCTGAATCTTGGACCAGAAAAGTCACCCGAATGGGACACTCCTATGGGCCCTTAAAATGGAGAAGCCTCCTCCCTCCCTTGTGTGGTGTCAGGGTGAGCATGTGCCCCCCTGGGCAATCTATATCAAGGGTTGCGGTCTGGTGTGTTCTGGGGTCCCAGTTTGATCAAGCAAAGAAGGAACTTGGCAAAGGCCAAGCAGGAGAAAAAGAACAAATTCACCTTAATTGGAATATACAGCACCGGAGTAAAACAGACACGAGGGAAATGCCAATGCACTGCACACAGACACACACACACACACCATTAGCAAAGAATCTCTTGCCTTAGCTCCATGAGTTCTAAAAGGGAGCAAAAAGGGAGAAGGAAATCATACAATCCTGACCTTCACAGGAAAAGAAATCCTGCACTGAAGCCAGTAGCAACTGGTGGGAAGGAAGCCGATGCAGTGACTGTGAGTGGCACAGCTGCTCTTCCTCAGCTGGAATCTCCAAGGTGACTTTGAGGGGAGACCCAAGCAGTATGCATTACAGTAGTCTAGCCTTATTGTTACTGTGATGTGGATCCAGGAGGCCAGAGCAGCCGTATAAAGATGTGTTTGTTCTTTATTACAGTCATTTGACCCATCATAGAACAAATTAACACATTAAAAAATTCAAAGCACATCATAAAATTGAAATTAAGATCTAATTGCGGGACAGTTTCTGAGGCCTAAAAACCACCAAACAGAATCTAGTTACTTTATGAGTAACCTTAGCATTTTTATCAGAGAGAGGATAATCAAGTCTATCAGTGGGACCACAGATTTTGTCTAACAGCCCATAGCAAAATAAAAGGTCATTTTATGGACTAGGATGAACTGGAAGAAAGTGTCTTGTACAGCTGCAATAACCTTTTTCCCCCCCAACAATCATGGAGGGTCCAGTATTTATTTGTTTTTTAAAACTTCTATATACTGCCTTTCCTCAGGGTTTAAGGTGACTTGCAATAAGAGTTAAAACATTCCCAGCAAAAAACAGAGATAAAATAGCAAACCCAAAATCTCTCACTCGTTCTTCCCTCCCCCCTCGTCAAAGGATACTTCCCATTCAAACCCCCTCAAAAGAGCTGGCAAAAAATGGAAGTTGTGCTGCAATGAAATGGTTCAAAAGATTTTGTCAAGGATCAGCAAATGTGGGCTGCACTACTGCGTATGGTATTTATTATCTCTTTGTCGTGTGCTTAATCCTGTTCTCACCCCTTCGTTTTCCTGCCTCTGCCTTGTTTCTGGGTTCTGGGCAAATACTTAATGCTTTGCCTCCAACTGCTACAATCGTAGTCCTATTAATTGCTGATTAGAGGCCTTGGTTGTGTTGATTTACACACTGCAGTCCACCTGGAGCCACAATGAGAAAGGTAAATGAATAAAGTCAATGAATAAATAAAACAAACATTTTGACTTACCGTTAAAAGGATCTTTGATGCTACCTGGGTGCACAGTCAGGGAAGTGATTCTTCTGCCGCAAATTGCTGAACTAAAAATGCCCATTCGGACGAGTATTTATTTGCAAGGACGTTACATAAGAGAAACTCTGTGTTACATAAGAGAAACTCTGTTGGATCAGGCCAATGGTCCATCCAGTCCAACACTCTGTGACCCATAAGAACATAAGAGACGCCATGTTGGATCAGGCCAGTGGCCCATCCAGTCCAACACTCTGTGTTACATAAGAACAGAAGAGAAGCCCTGTTGGATCAGGCCAATGGCCCATCCAGTCCAACACTCTGTGTCACATAAGAACATAAGAGAAGCCCTGTTGGATCAGGCCAGTGGCCCCTCCAGTCCAACACTCTGTGTCACATAAGAACAGAAGAGAAGCCCTGTTGGATCAGGCCAATGGCCCATCGAGTCCAACACTCTGTGTCACATAAGAGAAGCCATGCTGGATCAGGCCAATGGCCCATCCAGTCCAACACTCTGTGTCACATAAGAACAGAAGAGAAGCCCTGTTGGATCAGGCCAATGGCCCATCCAGTCCAACACTCTGTGTCACATAAGAGAAGCCCTGTTGGATCAGGCCAATGACCCATCCAGTCCAACACTCTGTGTAACATAAGAACATAAGAGAAGCCATGTTGGATCAGGCCAGTGGCCCATTCAGTCCTACACTCTGTGTCACACATAAGAGAAGCCCTGTTGAATCAGGCCAATGGCCCATCCAGTCCAACGCTCTGTGTCCCATAAGAACATAAGAAAAGCCATGTTGGATCAGGCCAATGGCCTATCCAGTCCAACACTCTTTGTCACAGAGGCCTATATATGTGTGTGTGTTATACACACACATACACATATACATACTTACACACACACACATATACATACATACATATGCACACACACACACATATACTGTGGCTAATAGCCACTGATGGACCTCTGCTCCATATGTTTATCCAATCCCCTCTTAAAGCTGACTATGCTTGTAGCCGCCATCACCTCCTGTGGCAGTGAATTCCACATGTTAATCACCCTTTGGGTGAAGAAGTCCTTCCTTTTATCCATTTTAACCCGACTGCTCAGCAATTTCATCTAATCTCCACAAGTTCTTGTATTGTGAGAAAGGGAATAATGTACCTCTTTCTCTACGTTTCTCCAAGCTATAGAGCCCCAAGCGTTTTAACCTTTCTTCATAGGGAAAGTGTTCCAACCCTTTATCATTCTAGTTACCCTTTTCTGCACTTTTATAAATGCTATAATATCCTTTTTGATGTCTCTCTCTCTCGGCTTGACTTCGCGAATGAAGATTTAAGAAGGGTGCAGTAGTCCACGTCTGCTGCAGGCTCGCTGGTGGCTGACAAGACCAATGCGGGACAGGCAGATGGGGCCAGAGTGGCTGCAGGGAAAAGTCTGATTTGGGGTTGGTGCTGTAGCAGTGCGATTCTTTCTCAATCTCCGTTTGTCTTCAAGACCAGCTATGCGTGCGTTCTCAAAGGAAGAGACAGCCTGGTGGATGGTGTGCCTCCATGCTTTGCGATCTGAGGCTAGGTCAGACCACTGGTGATGGTTGATGCGACAGGTGCCAAGGGATTTCTTCAAGGAGTCCTTGTACCTCTTCTTTGGTGCCCCTCTATTTCGATAGCCGGTGGAAAGTTCGCCATACAGAGCAATCTTGGGAAGGTGGTGGTTTTCCATCCTAGAAATATGCCCTGCCCAGCGCAGCTGCGTCTTCAACAGCAGTGCCTCGATGCTTGTAACCTCCGCCCACTTGAGGACTTCAGTGTTGGTCACAAAGTCACTCCAGTGGATGTTGAGGATGGTGCGAAGGCAGCGCTGATGAAAGCACTCAAGGAGTCGCAGGTGATGACAGTATAAAACCCACGATTCGGAGCCGTAGATGAGGGTTGTCATCACAACCGCTTTGTAAACATTGATCTTTGTGCCTTTTTTCAGATGCTTGTTGCTCCACACTCTTTTGTGCAGTCGGCCAAATGCACGGTTTGCCTTTGCCAGCCTGTTGTCAATCTCCTTGTCGATCTTGGCATCTGAGGAGATGATGCACCCCAGGTAGCTGAACTGCTGGACTGTCTTCAGAACTGATTCACCCACAATGATGCAGGGAGGGTGATAATCTTCCAGGGGTGCAGGCTGGTGGAGAACTTCTGTCTTCTTCAGACTAACTTCTAGGCCGAATAGCTTGGCAGCCTCTGCAAAGCAGGACGTCATATGCTGCAGAGCTGATACCAAGTGGGAGACGAGTGCAGCATCATCAGCAAACAGTAGCTCTCGGATGAGTTTTTCCATCGTCTTGGAGTGGGCCTTTAGTCGCCTCAGGTTGAACAGGCTGCCATTGGTGCGATAGCGGATGTAGACACCATCGTCATCATCTAGATCTACTGTGGCTCTTTGAAGCATCATGCTAAAGAAGATCGTAAAGAGAGTTGGCGCGAGAACGCAGCCTTGCTTTACACCTGTGCCTATTGGGAAGGGCTCCGAGAGGTCGTTGCAGTGTCTGACTTGGCCTCGCTGGTCTTCATGTAGCTGGATGATCATGCTGAGGAACCTTGGGGGACATCCTAAACGTTCCAAGATTTGCCACAGGCCTTTCCTGCTAACGGTATCGAAAGCTTTGGTAAGGTCGACAAAAGTCACATATAGACCCTTGTTCTGTTCCCTGCATTTCTCTTGGAGCTGCCTGAGAACAAATACCATGTCGCTGGTGCTCCTGTTAGCTCTGAAGCTGCACTGGCTCTCTGGGAGGAGTTCTTCTGCAATGGTGGGCACCAGTCTGTTCAGGAGTATTCTGGCAAGGATTTTGCCTGCGATGGAGAGCAGGGTTATCCCCCGGTAGTTGGAGCAGTCTGACTTTTCCCCTTTGTTCTTGTGTAGAGTGATGATGATTGCATTGCGAAAGTCCTGTGGTAGTTTGCCTTGTTTCCAGCAGGTGACAAGTACTTTGTGAAGTGTGCTATGTAGTACTGTGCCCCCATGCTTCCAGATCTCTGGTGGGATTCCATCAACAGTGTGCGCGGTACTGGCTCCACCCTTTCACCTTGGGGTCATCTGCCATGGCCCAGTCAGCCGGGACGCCGGCAGCGAGTCCTCCAGGTGGTAGGTGTTACATTAACGAGCTCTATCTGCCCGGGTTTGATGTTAGAGTTTTCCTTCTCTTGGCTGGCGAGGTTGGTGAGCCCAGCCTGCCCATCTGGTTATACTGCCGGACATTCGGTCGCACCATGACGTGGCAAACTCTGTGAGAAACAGGGGGGACCAGTGGGAAGGTGTTGCCACGGATGCAGTAATGCAGGAGAGGCCATTGCAGTGACCATCTGCCAGGCATAGCCGGACAGTGACCACGCGGCGTTCACGACACCAGGAAAGGAGAGGCTATGTATTGCGCATACACTTTCCCTGGGGGGGCAGGATACCCAAGAGGGAGCCCACTCCCCCTCCCCCCCTTTTTGATGTACGGTGACCAGAATTGTATACAGTATTCCAAATGAGGCCGCACCATTGATTTATACAGGGGCATTATAACTCAGTCCGGCCACGGCACAGAAAGGCAGTGCAGGTTGCTCCTTCTCGTTCTCTCAGCTGCTGCCTGCTGGCCTTCCAGCTTCCCTCTTTACAGCCTCTTTTTACTGTACCCCCTGTGACCTCACTCCAGCGCATTCATAAAAGACAAGACAATCGCGTGATTTTGTTCATTTTCAGCACAATGGAGCGAGACGGGGCTTTTCAGGGAGGCTTTTGAGAGCAGCAAAAGTGTCCTGCTTGGGTCACCTTTCAAGAATTACTCCAAAAAGGAGGCCGCCTCTTCCTCCATCCATTCCAAAAGATAGCAATGCTGATCTATTAACCTGGCAATGTGGGCATACAAGGCTGGCTGTGGAGCACCCATGTTCACTGGGGCATCCCTCGTTATCTGGGCTCCCCTCAGCCCCCTTCTTAAGAATAAGCCAACCTTCCATTTCCCAAAACAAGACTGCCAAAGCAGAGATGGTTTGGACACAACAGGGGCAGCAAATAGGGCAAACTGAGTGGTGAGTTGGGGGATGTTCCAGACCAGGAGTGGCCAAACTTGCTTAACGTAAGAGCCACACAGAATAAACATCAGATGTTTGAGAGCCTCAAGACATGAATGGCAGATGTCTGAGACCAGGAAGGAAGGAAGGAAGGAAGGAAAGAAGGGAGGGAGGGAGGGAGGGAGGGAGGGAGGGAGGAAGGAAGGAAGGAAGGAAGGAAGGAAGGAAGGAAGGAAGGAAGGAAGGAAGGAAGGAAGGAAGGAAGGAAGGAAGGGAGGGAGGGAGGGAGGGAGGGAAGAGGGGGAGGGAGGGAGGAGGGGGAGGGTGGAAGAAAGGAAGGAAGGGAGGGAGGGAGAGAGGAAGGGAGGAAGGAAGCATGGAAGGAAGGGGGAGGGAGGGAGGGAGGGAGGGAGGGAGGAAGGAAGGAAGGAAGGAAGGAAGGAAGGAAGGAAGGAAGGAAGGAAGGAAGGAAGGAAGGAAGGAAGGAAGGAAGGAAGACAGGCAGAAGGGGGGGGAAGCAACTTCAAGTGCATTTTCCAAGCTGCCTGCTGGCTTGGAGAAGTGATTTAAAGGTCGAATGCCTTTTCCAAGATGGGGCTGTGGGGGCTACAAGAGCCACACAAGAGGTGTGAAAGAGCCACAGTTTGGCCACCCCTGTCCCAGCCCCTCTGGCCACACTGTGCTGGCCCCTGGTGTTGGGCTCCACTCCCAGTGACTGAGGAAGAGCTCGGCCCGAGTCAAGCCCCTTCTTGAAGAGCCTCTGCCCCCCCCCTTTTGTGCAGACGCCCAGGGAAGGGTCTCCTTAAAGCCGCTGATGGATGCAGCTGCAGATCAAGACTGCCGCCCCAAGGTCAGGCATCTCCCATTAGTGTTGATGTGATTCCGAGGTTTGAATTGCATTCATCTTTCAAGATGGCAAAACTGGGACTTGGTTTATTAAAGCAATCGCTCACATATTAATCACTTTTCCTGCTTTTCTACTCAAGGGCCAGGAAGAGCCGTCCAGTTGGTCTCCCACTCCCACCCCCAGGAGGAAAGCCTCCAGGCTGAGGAAGGCAGCTGCCCCCCTGCCTGCCCCCTGGGCATGGGCTCCAAGAACAACGGGGGGCAGCCAGGGAGGAGTCAGGTGGGACGGAGGGAGAGAGGGGCTGCTGGCAGCAGTGGCAGTCTGTCACTTCTGAAGACCTTTTGGAGTGTAGTGCCATTTTGAAATCTTACTGGAGACTTCTTGTCTCATTTGTCCATTGTGAATTTTATGTGCAGCCTTTGGACGCCCTGAAAAAGAATCCGGTGGGGTTTGCACCTTTTTGCAACTTATTGATGCATCAGAAACGCTTTGATATTTTTTTCCTGAGCTTTTGCCTTTGGCTGAGAGATGCGGTTGGAGCACCCAGTGCTAGAAGAGGATTCGGAGCAGGAATAATCACATCGACCTCCTGTTCATTGGGACTCCCTTCACAGAATCATAGAATCCTAGAGCTGGAAGGGACCTCCAGGGTCATCTAGTCCAACCTCCTGCGCAATGCAGGAAACTCACAAATATCTCCCCCTAAATTCACAGGATCCGCATTGCTGTCAGATCGCCACCTAGCCTCTGTTGAAAAACCTCCAAGGAAGGAGAGCCCACCACCTCCCGAGGAGGAAGCCTGTTCCACTGAGGAACCGCTCTAACAGTCATAGAATCCTAGAGTTGGAAGGGACCTCCAGGGTCATCTAGTCCAACCCCCTGCACAATGCAGGAAGCTCACAAACACCTCCCCCTAAATTCACAGGATCCCCATTGCTGTCAGATGGCCATCTAGCCTCTGCTGAAAAACCTCCAAGGAAGGAGAGCCCACCACCTCCCGAGGAAGCCTGTTCCACTGAGGAATTACTCTAACTCATAGAATCCTAGAGTTGGAAGGGATCTCCAGGGTCATCTAGTCCAACCCCCTGCACAATGCAGGAAGCTCACAAACACCTCCCCCTAAATTCACAGGATCCCCATTGCTGTCAGATGGCCATCTAGCCTCTGTTGAAAAACCTCCAAGGAAGGAGAGCCCACCACCTCCCAAGGAGGAAGCCTGTTCCACTGAGGAATTACTCTAACTCATAGAATCCTAGAGTTGGAAGGGATCTCCAGGGTCATCTAGTCCAACCCCCTGCACAATGCAGGAAGCTCACAAACACCTCCCCCTAAATTCACAGGATCTTCATTGCTATCAGATGGCCACCTAGCCTCTGTTGAAAAACCTCCAAGGAAGGAGAGCCCACCACCTCCCAAGGAGGAAGCCTGTTCCACTGAGGAATTGCTCTAACAGTAATAGAATCCTAGAGTTGGAAGGGACCTCCAGGGTCATCTAGTCCAACTCCCTGCACAGTACAGGAAACTCACAAACACCTCCCCCTAAATTCACAGGATACTCATTGCTGTCAGATGGCCATCTAGCCTCTGTTGAAAAACCTCCAAGGAAGGAGAGCCCACCACCTCCCGAGGAAGCCTGTTCCACTGAGGAATCGCTCTAACGTTCAGGAAGTTCTTCCTAATGTTGAGCCGGAAACTCTTTTGATTTAATTTCAACCCATTGGTTCTGGTCTGACCTTCTGAAGCCACAGAAAACAATTCCACACCATCCTCTAGATGACAACCCTCCAAGGACTTGAAGATGGTGATGGAACTGTGAAATTTTGGGGGAATTGTTATTGCTATTTAGTCTTCTATTGGACATATTTGTATGGTTTTGTTTCTGTAATGTACTGAGTGATGAGACGTGGTGAAGGCAACATGCTTTATTAGCGAGTACATCACAAGGCCAGGCAACGCGGGCCAGGTCTCGATTATATACATACCCCGGAACAACCCTCAGTCTGCCCAGGTCTATAGGCTGGGCAGCTTCCGGGGGTGTTGCTGTTAGTACTCCCCTGCTTCCTGCTCTCCCGATTGCTGTCAGTTCTTCCGGCAATGTGTGATGGCACAGCTGGTCAATATGCCTCCTTAGGATCTGCCCCCCTCCCCCCCACCGACGAGACCTCGTAGGAGCGGGACCCGGTGACCCACAGCACCCGGCAGCTAACCACTCCGGACCGCTTGCAAAGTTCTTTGTGTATACCGGATCCCCTGGAAAGAATCCCCTAGCGGCTTCCCTGGTTTCGGGGGATTTGTGGAGGTCTATAGCCCGGTCAGGATGCAACCTGTCTAGCCTCATGATCAACTTCCTCCCCATTAGTAACTCGGCAGGGCTCAACCCGGTGACGGGGTTGGGGGTGATTCTGTTATCAAATAGGAAGGCTGCCAGGCGGTGATCCCAATCTCCCTGTACAATGCGACCCAGGACCTCTTTAGTGGTGCACACCATGCACTCTGCTTGGCCATTGGTGGCTGGATGGAAAGGGGCGGACCGAATGTGCTGGATGAGGTACCGATTCAAGAACTCCTGAAATTCCTGGGAGGTGAAAGCGGTCCCATTGTCCGTGACGAGGGTCTCGGGAATCCCATGAGTGCAAAAGACCCTTCGCAAGGCTCTGACTGCCGCCGCAGTGGAGGTTGAAGCTATGGGAATCACTTCCAACCACTTGGTGCATGCATCCCAGTGGTGGACAGGAGCACTGGGCGGATCAGGTCGGGACTCTTGGCAGGGTTGGCACCTTCGAACCCACCCTTCTAACTCCTCGTCCATCCCCAGCCACCATACATAGCTACGTGCCAGGGCCTTCATGTGCACTATCCCCGGGTGTGTTTCGTGTAGAGCTTCCAGAACTTGCTTCCGCAATGTGGGGGGAACCACCACCCTGCTACCCCAGAGAAGGCACCCCTTGTGCATGGACAGTTTTTCTCTGCGTTATGCAAATGCCCTGAATTCTGCATCCAGTTTACCTGCTGGCCACCTCCTTCCCACCCAGTCTAAAACGCATGCGAGGATGCAGTCTCTACTCTTGGCCCTAGCTACCTCAGCAGCATGGAGGGGCCTCTCTGGTAGAGTCTCTATAAGCATCACATGGTGGGCGGGGGCGGGATCTGGGTCCATAGAGGGCCGCAGCAGGTGGCTGAGGGCGTTCGCGTGTCCCTATAAAGAAAGGGACACTTTCCCTATGAAGAAAGGTTGAAACGCTTGGGACTCTTTAGCTTGGAGAAACGTCGACTGCGGGGTGACATGATAGAGGCTTACAAGATAATGCATGGGATGGAGAAAGTAGAGAAAGAAGTACTTTTCTCCCTTTCTCACAATACAAGAACTCGTGGGCATTCGATGAAATTGCTGAGCAGACAGGTTAAAACGGATAAAAGGAAGTACTTCTTCACCCAAAGGGTGATTAACATGTGGAATTCACTGCCACAGGAGGTGGCGGCAGCCACAAGCATAGCCACCTTCAAGAGGGGTTTAGATAAAAATATGGAGCAGAGGTCCATCAGTGGCTATTAGCCACAGTGTGTGTGTATATATAAAATTTTTTGCCACTGTGTGACAGTGTTGGACTGGATGGGCCATTGGCCTGATCCAACATGGCTTCTCTTATGTTCTTATGTCCCATAGCTTTGCCGGGGCAGTGGACCAGGGCATATGTGTACGAGTTGAGGAACTGGTTCCACCGCAAGATGCGCTGTGACAGAATTTGCAGTGTCTGGTGGTCTGGGGCGAGGAGGCCCAGTAGTGGCTTGTGGTTTGTGGCAATCGTGAACGCCTACCGTACAGGTGAATTTATGCACACCCACCACGATTGCCAAGGCCTCCTTATCTATCTGGGCATAGTTGCGCTATGCGGGGGTCAGGGTCCTCGAATAATAGGCCACAGGAACCTCCCTCCCGTCCGGGAGTTGGTGCCCCAGAATAGCGCCCATCCCATACGGGGAAGCATCGCAAGCCAGAATCACTGGTAAGGATTCGTCAAAATGGTGGAGCACATCATTGGAAACTAGGAGGTCTTTGACTGCCTGAAAAGCGGCAGCCTGCTTCTTTTCCCAGACCCACGGAGCGTTTTTATCGAGGAGCCTATGAAGGGGTTCTGCGATGGCCGCTTTGTGGGGCAAAAATGAATGATAAAAATTTAATAATCCCAAGAAACTTTGTAACTCAGACTTGCACGTGGAGGCCGGGGCGTGGACAATAGCCCTGGTCTTGTTGGCCGTCAGGTGGATTCCCACGGCGTCTACTGCAAACCCCAAGAACTCTACCTTAGACACCCCAAGGGAACACTTATCCCGCTTTGCTTTAAGTCCCGCCGCCTGGAAACGGCGGAGTACCTCACACAGACAGCTGCTGAACTCCTCAGCGTCCGGGGCAGCGATCAAAACGTCATCAAAAAATGGTTGCACTCTGGGGATCCCTTTGAGAAGAAAATCCATTATGCTCTGAAAAATCCCTGGAGCCATACTAACCCCAAATTGCAACCGCCGCACCTGAAAAGCTCCCCTGTGAGTCACAATGGTCTGGGCTTCGGCTGTCTCGGCATCCACCGGGAGTTGCTGGTTCACCTGGGCCAAGTCCAGTTTCCCAAAAACCTTAGAGCCTGCTAGGGCTGCCAGTACATGGCTGACCACCGGAACGGGGTATGGGTTGTCCTGAAGTGCCTTATTTATTGTGCATTTGTAATCAGCGCATATGCGCACATCTCCATTCGGCTTCACTGGAGTGACTATGGGTGTTTCCCATGCAGCATAGGATACTGGTTCTCGCACTCCCTGGGCCATGAGGCGGTCCAGCTTTGCTTCTATTTTTGGTTTAAGAGCGAACAGAACTCGCCTGGCCTTCAGCCTTATCGGTCTTACATGGGGATCTAGGGGTAAGGTGATGGGAGGCCCCTTGTAGCACCCCAGGGACCCATCAAACACTTCTGGGAATTCCTGGCACGCGTGCTTGAAATTTTGCGTTCGCATCTGCTGCACCCCCACTATTTGAATATCCAGCAGTCGAAACCCAGCCAGCCCCAGTAATGTGGTGAGCTGGTGTTTGACCATGAGAATGTCCAGCTTGCCCTTAAAGTTCTTAAACTTTACCCTTACAGTGGCCCAACCCAAAATCTGTACAAGGTTTTTTTGGAAGTCCCGCAGTATGAAGTCCGCCAGTCGCAGCCGGAGCTGACCACGGGGACAAAATTTTCTTAGAGACTCCTCTGAAATTATGGAGATGTAGGAGCCTGAGTCCAGCTCCATTAGGCATGGAGCGCCCTCGATTAGGACCGACACCCTGACCTTATCTGGGGTGGTAATGGGCAAATTCATTACCTGCAGGCTAGTCGATGCGGTCATCGGTCGAGTCGTGGTTGGTGGACTGGCATCTGCGAGTGGCCTTGGCCCGGCAAGCCCGCGCTATGTGGCCCACTCTTCCACAGTTCCTGCAATCCACGTTGTGATAGGGGCAGTCCCGGTGCTCATGTGGATCCCCACAGCTGGCGCACTTGGTGTTGGCTGGTCTCTCTGTCACTCATGGCCGAGTGGGCGCTCTCGGCCCCATTCCTGGTTGGCGACGTAGCTGGTTTGCCTCCTCCTCCTCTGGGTTGCCCGGTGCCATCTCCTCCTGTTGGACGGCTTCCGCTCGCGAGTTGTTGTAAGCTTTGGTTGCTCTCTCGAACGTGGTGGCTTCGTTGAAGGCGAGTGGAGGGTGAGCTCTTCCTTTGAAAAGAGATTTTGCTGCAGTCTTTCGTCTTGGAGGCCCCATACGAAGCGATCCCTCAGGGCTTCATCCAGCTTGTCGAAGCTGCAGTTCCCCATGATTTGGCGGAGGGCGGCCAGGTAGACGGCGGCTGTCTCTCCCGCCCCTTGATCCCTCTTGTGGAAGAGGAATCGGTGGGCGATGATGGAAGGCTGGGGCAAGAAGTGCCCGGTCAGGAGTCTGACTATCTCCTCGTACATTTTCTCCGTGATCTTCGCAGGAACCGAGAGACCCTTTGTGATCTCGAATGTGGTCTCCCTTTAGACACTCAGGAGCATGTCTCTCTTACGGCTGTCATCTGTAATCATGTTTGCTCATAGGTAGCAGTCGACCCACTCTGTGTGGGTCTCCCACCTATCGGGGTTGGCGGGGTCGAACTCTGCAAGGTGGCCCGTCGTCCCACTTGGGTTAGGCATGGCGGCGGGTGCTTCCATCTCCCTCAAATGTGTGCCTTCCTCGTCTCCGGCCAGGTCAGCAAAGTCCCACTTGGGGAGTTACCTGGCTAGAATCCCATCCTCGTCGCCGCTGTAATGTACTGAGTGATGAGACGTGTTGAAGGCAACATGCTTTATTAGCGAGTACATCACAAGGCCAGGCAACGCTGGCCGGGTCCCGATTATATACATGCCCCAGAACAACCCTCAGTCTGGCCAGCTCCAATCCTGGCCAGTTAAACTTCCCACCACAGATCTTGATTGGCAGAGCGTATTTGTGGAGCTACATCCGGGGACCAGTGGACTTCCACTGGTCACCTCTGTAGCATCCACTGTGCTGTAATTTCGAGACTGAAATGCAAGACACAACAGTTTCAATACATTCTTAGTTATTTGGTCACTATAACTTTGGTTGTGCTGTCGTTAACATATAGGTGTCACAAGGAGGTCCACCACAGGGTCAGAAGCCCTCCCACTGTTGCCCCCCCAAGCACCAAGAAGAGAAAGCATCACTGCCCCAGAGGAACAGGGGGGGGCTTCAACACTCCATTCCAAAGAGGCTCTTTCTGTTGCTGTGTCCCCACAGATCCTCTCTACAGGAGAGAGACTGGTCCATGCTGAAACCCCAGGGACAGCTGCCTTCATGTGCACCCTGGGCTTCAGACATAAGCTCTTAAATTCTCTTGGAAACTGCAGTCATCTTAGCAGGCTCTCCTGAGCCCTTTTTCATCACTCTTGAGCTTTGACCTGTGAGGCTGGATGCTCCTCCTCCACTCCGAAGTTTAGCGTCTCAGAGGGGCTCACCATCTCCTTCCCCTTCCTCCCCCACAACAGACACCCTGTGTGGTGGGTGGGGCTGGAGAGGGCTCTCCCAGCAGCTGCCCTTTCAAGGACAACTCTGCCAGAGCTCTGGCTGACCCAAGGCCATTCCAGCAGCTGCTAGTGGAGGAGCAGCGAATCAAACCCAGTTCTTTCAGTGCAGTCTCATTTGGAATACTGTGTGCAATTCTGGTCGCCGCACCTCAAAAAGGATATTATAGCATTGGAAGAAGTCCAGAAAAGGGCAACTAGAATGATTAAAGGGCTGAAACACTTTCCCTATGAAGAAAGGTTGAAACGCTTAGGGCTCTTTAGCTTGGAGAAATGTCGACTGCGGGGTGACATGATAGAGGTTTACAAAATAATGCATGGGATGGAGAAAGAGAGTAGAGAAAGAAGTCCTTTTCTCCCAATACAAGAACTCATGGGCATTCAATGAAATTCCTGAGCAGTCAGGTTAAAACAGATAAAAGGAAGTCCTTCTTCACCCAAAGGGTGATTAACATGTGGAATTCACTGCCACAGGAGGTGGTGGCAGCTACAAGCATAGACAGCTTCAAGAGAGGGTTAGATAAAAATATGGAGCAGAGGTCCATCAGTGGCTATTAGCCACAGTGTGTATGTGTGTGTGTGTGTGTGTATATATATATTTTGGCCGCTGTGTGACACAGATTGTTGGACTGGAGGAGCCATTGGCCTGATCCAACAGGGCTTCTCTTATGTTCTTATGTTCATATAAGAGTCCACGCACTTAACCACTACCTCAAACTGGCTCTCAAGTAGGTGTCTAAGTGTGTGGGATGCTCTTTTGGCACCAGAGGTTGGCCAGGAGCCAAATATCTTTGTTTGCATGGCCGGAAGGATGCAGGATTTGTCCCTCTGGGGCCAGATTTTCCTCTGTGGCCCACCAGTTGCTTTCCACAGTTTCAGCAATTGCTGCTATAACAAGCAAGAGTTGACGGATGCCTTCTTGCTAGAAATTAGCTCATGTGGGGAGGCTAAGCCAAGTTTGTTATCAAGAGTAAATCCAACAAAGATATCCATCAACCTCCCCTGTTACAGTGTACAAATGAAACCTCTGAGATAATCTCTGATGGAATGTAAACATGGCCAACTACAGGCATTTAATTACTTTTTCATTCATTTTCTTGTCTCAATTAGTTTTACTACATGTATCTCTTCCGTCGGGATGTTCTTTATGAAAAAGACTTGAGCAGTAAACGTAAGAGATATTTGGGAAATACAAGCGGCTTAATCAGATGATAAAAGCAGAAGAAAGATCTGGAATCAAATGTTCATCAAGATGCCTTGAATTATTTGTACATCAGTTGCTAGAGGATGGAAATTAAAGGCAAAGGAGACAGGAAAACATCATTTTTTCAAGGCAAAATGAAACTGAGATTTCTGGCTCTAATTGTGAAGAACAAGATATCAGTCAAATGCGGCAGAAAAGGAGATGGCGGGGGGGGTCCACTGGACCAGCATGCGCCTGCTGTGTCACTTTGGAATAGGACAGAACCAGGGGTGGAATTCTAGCAGGAGCTCCTTTGCATATTAGGCCACTCCCACGGATGCAGCCAATCCTCCAAGAGCTTACAGGGCTCTTTTTTTCTTCTGCTAGTATTCCTGCTCCTGCTAGACAGAACCTCTTGACAGAACCCCAGAAGAAGACTCATCACCTGACCTTATACCCACACACAAGTCACAGGGCTTTAAGAACGTAAGAGAAGCCATGTTGGATCAGGCCAATGGCCCATCCAGTCCAACACTCTGCGTCACACAGTGGCCAAAGAAACCAGGTGCCATCAGGAGGTCCATCAGTGGGGCCAGGACACTAGAAGCCCTCCCACTGTGCCCCCCAAGCACCAAGAATACAGAGCATCACTGCCCCAGACATAAGAGATGCCATGTTGGATCAGGCCAATGGCCCATCCAGTCCAACACTCTGTGTCACAGAAGAACATAAGAGAAGCCATGTTGGCTCAGGCCAATGGCCCATCCAGGCCAACACTCTGTGTCACACAGTGGCCAAAACCCAGGTTCCATCCGGGGGTCCACCAGTGGGGCCAGGACACTAGAAACCCTCCTACTGTTCCACTCCCCAAGCACCAAGAATACAGAGCATCCCTGCCCCAGACATAAGAACATAAGAGAAGCCATGTTGGCTCCGGCCAATGGCCCATCCAGTCCAACACTCTGTGTCACGCAGTGGCCAAAAAACCCGGGTGCCATTAGGAGGTCCACCAGTGGGGCTAGAAGTCCTCCCACTGCGCTCCCCCCAAGCACCAAGAATACAGAGCATCACTGGCTTTGTATGCATCATACTGCTACTGCTGCTTTTCTTCTTTCCAGACATTGAATTCAGCAGGCGGTCACAGCAGTGCAGCTCCTGAACCTTTCTGTTGGTTTCCTCTCTTCCTCCCCACCTACCTTCCTTGTCCGTTGAGTAGAAGGTGCAGCTGCACAACAATCCCTGGTTTAGGAGACTGAGCAGCCAGCCAGCCAGAGACTTGGTAAGAAGGTGGCTGGCAAAGGAACGGGGGGTGGGGGGAGGCAGAGAACTGAATGGATTCTTTGCATCTGTTTTGTACCATGGAACATGTGCAGTCTATGCTTTGGGGGAAGGTGTCTGAAGAACTGAGTCAAACTGAAATGACGAGAGATAGTGTTTGCAAACTACCTAGGCAAACTGAAACCTAATAAGTCCACAGGCGCAGAGAGCATTCACCTGAGGGTCCTTAGAGGATTCAAACATGAAATTATTGACCTAAAAAGCATAACATATTAGTGCTCTCTATGTAGTGTATCAAGAAATGTCATGCGACCCGACGGGGGGGGCAACTGGGCAGTCCCAGGAGCCCCAGCGCCGGGAGCCTGTCCCCGCCTATCTCCAGCTGTGGCGGGAAGTTCAACGGGGCTGGATTGGCCCTACCAACCCAGTAGGCTGTACCCGGGATTGTACATAAGCGGGACCCGGCCCGCGTGTTCCCTCTCTTGCAACGTGCTCCTAATAAACCATGTTGCCCTACTCTCGTCTCCGCATCGAGTACGTTACACTGGCGACGAGGATGGGATCCTAGCCGCAGCGGCTACGACGGAGATCTGGGCAACAAGCGACTGTCGCCGCCATCATGGCCAACCAAAGCGGAATCACCGGCTACCTCGAGCCCTTCGACCCAACCAATCCAGAGGGATGGGAGTCCTACGCGGAGCGGGTCGAGTTCTACCTCCGGGCCAACAAGATCACTGACGCCGGAGCGAAGAGGGACGTTCTCATGAGCGTCTGCGGGCCTGCCACGTTCGAGATCGCCAAGGGTCTCTCGGCACCCGCCCGTCTGGCAGAGAAATCCTACGACGAGATCATCCGACTCCTCACGGGACACTTCTCACCACAGCCTTCACGGGTGGCTCGCAGGTTCCTGTTCCACAAACGGGACCAGATCGCGGGCGAGTCCGCCGCAGACTACCTGGCGGCCCTCCGTAAACTCGCCGGGAACTGCAACCTCCCCCAACTGGAGGAAGCCCTGGCGGACAGATTCACGTGGGGCCTCCGCGACGAGAGGCTCCAGCAGAAGCTCTTCGCCAAAGAAGAGCTTACTCTCCAGGCCGCCTTCAGCGAAGCGGTGGCATGGGAACGAACCGCACGAACGTTTCCCCGGGCCAAGATGGAAGCTGCCCACCACGGAGAGCTGGACCAAGACGGCCCCGAGGAGGAGGAAGCCCATCAGCTACGCCGCCCAGCCGGGCCACCCAACAGAGCGACCCAACGCCCCCGAGCGACCGACCGACCACCAGCGTCGGAGAGAGCCCCGGCCACCAAGTGCGCCAGCTGCGGCGGCCCCCACGAGCGGAGAGACTGCCAATACCGGACCTGGGACTGCAGGAGCTGCGGAAAGACCGGCCACATTGCCAGGGCGTGCCGAGCCAAGCCCAACCGCAGGAAGCCGACCACGTACCACGAGTCCGCGGAGTCCCACGCGGTAGACTCCACGTCCCTACAGGTACTGAACTTGCCCCACGATTCCCCCGATAAAATCAAAGTGGCGGTCCTTATAGAGGGGAACCCCTGCCAAATGGAGGTGGACTCAGGGTCCTCCATTTCCCTTATTGCGGAAGAAACCCTAAGAGAGCTGTGTCCCCGCCAGCGGCTGCAACTTCGGCCGGCAGACTTCATACTCCGGGACTTCCAGAAGAACCCGGTGCAAATTGCGGGGTGGGCGCGGGTGCAAGTCGAGCGGGGGTCCTTCCACGGCCCGCTGGACATCCTGGTGGTTAAGCGCCAGCTGGCCACCCTGCTAGGTCTGGCCTGGTTCAAACCCTTGGGAATCCGCGTGGAGGGGGTGGGCCAGACCATAACGCCCCGGGGGTTCGGGGAGATTTGCAAGGAATTCCCCGAGGTATTCGATGGGTCCCTAGGGAGCTACCGGGGGCCGCCCATCTCCCTGCCCCTAGACCCCACGGTCAGACCGATTCGGCTCAAGGCCAGGAGGGTTCCGTTCGCCTTGAAACCTAAGATCGAGGCAGAGTTAGACCGCCTCACGGCACAAGGCGTCCTGGAGCCGGTGGACTACGCCACCTGGGAAACCCCCATCGTTACCCCCATCAAGCCAAACGGGGAGGTGCGGATCTGTGCCGATTATAAATGCACCATAAACAAGGCACTACAGGACAACCCCTATCCAGTGCCGGTGGTGAGCCATGTCCTGGCCGCCCTAGCGGGGGCTAGGATATTTGGGAAGCTAGACCTGGCCCAGGCCTACCAGCAGCTCCCAGTAGACAATAAGATGGCGGAGGCCCAAACGATCGTGACCCACAGGGGGGCTTTCCGGGTAAAGAGGCTTCAGTTTGGGGTTAGCGTCGCTCCGGGGATTTTCCAGAGCCTAATGGACGCTCTCCTTAAAGGGATCCCAGGAGTCCAGCCGTTTTTCGACGACGTTTTAGTCGCCGCCCCGGACCCCGATGAATTCGGCAACCGCCTTCGAGAGGTGCTCCGCCGGTTCCAGGCAGCGGGGCTCAAGGTCAAGAGAGAGAAATGCTTGCTGGGGGTTCCACGGGTAGAGTTTCTGGGGTTCGCCGTTGACGCAGCAGGAATCCACCCCACGGAAGAAAAGACCCGAGCCATCGTGCAAGCCCCGGCTCCCACTTGTAAAGCGGAGCTCCAAAGCTTCTTGGGGGTGCTCAACTTTTACCACTCCTTCCTCCCCCACAAGGCAGCCCTGGCGGAGCCCCTTCACCGGCTGCTGGACAAAAAAGCCCCTTGGGTTTGGGGCAAACGACAGGCCGCGGCGTTTCAGGCGGTCAAGGACGTCCTGGTGTCCAATGCGGTGCTCCACCATTTTGACGAGGCCCTCCCCGTCATCCTGGCCTGCGATGCGTCGCCGTATGGGGTGGGAGCAGTCCTGGGGCACCAGCTTCCGGACGGGAGGGAGGTACCGGTCGCATATTACTCCCGCACGCTCACTTCAGCCGAGCGCAACTACGCGCAGATAGATAAAGAGGCCCTGGCAATCGTGGCAGGGGTCCGAAAGTTCCACGAGTATCTATATGGGAGAAGGTTCACCATTGCCACGGACCACAAGCCCCTCTTAGGTCTACTGGCCCCAGACCGACAAACCCCCCAAATACTCTCACAGCGCGTGTTGAGGTGGAACCAATTCCTCAACTCATACACGTACACACTGGTTCATAGGGCCGGCAAGGCTATGGGACACGCGGATGCGCTTAGCCGTTTGCCGCTTCCGGAGACGGGTCCGGACCCCGCACCCGCACACCAGGTCATGACGATAGAGAGCCTCCCAGGGCCGCCCCTCCACGCAACGGAGGTGGCCAAGGCCACCCAGAAACACAAGACACTGGCACGGGTGCTCGACTGGGTGGTGAGGGGGTGGCCAGAGGGAAACATGGGGGAAGAATTCAAGCCTTACAAGGCGAGGAGGGAGGAATTAGCCGCACACAAGGGCTGCATACTTTGGGGCAGTAGGGTAGTGATTCCACCTCCGCTCCAAAAGCGTGTTCTAGAATCCCTACACGAGACTCATCCCGGCATAGTGCGAATGAAGGCTCTGGCCAGGAGCTACGTCTGGTGGCCGGGAATGGACGGGGAGATCGAGGGCTGGGTCCGCGGGTGCCAGACCTGCCAGGAATCCCGGCCCGAGCCGCCCAGCGCCCCCGTCACTAGGTGGGAGTCCACCCGGAAACCATGGTCGAGACTCCATATCGACTTTGCGGGCCCATTCCAGGGGCAGACCTTCATCATAATAGTGGACTCCTACACCAAATGGCTGGAGGTCATCCCCGTAGGGTCCACCTCGTCCACAGCCGCGATCAGAGCTCTGCGCAGGGTCCTATGCACACATGGCATCCCGGACACCATAGTCTCTGATAACGGGGCCGCCTTCACCTCAGCCGACTTCCAGGCGTTCCTGCAAAGATACCTGATCAGGCACATAAGGTCGGCTCCCTTCCATCCGGCCACCAACGGCCAGGCGGAGCGGATGGTCCGCACAACAAAGGAGGCCCTCGGCCGAATTGTACAGGGGGACTGGGACCACAGGCTGGCCGCGTTCCTCTTCGATAATCGGATCACCCCCAACCCGGTCACAGGAGTCAGCCCGGCTGAGCTCCTCATGGGACGCAAACTCATAACCCGGCTGGACCGGCTGCATCCCGACCGGGCTTCGGACACCCGCGGGAGCCCCGAAGTCCGAGACGCCGCCCGGGGCTTCTTCGCGGGCGACCCAGTTTTCGCCCGAAACTATGCAAGGGGCCCCGATTGGGTGGCGGGGCGGGTACTGAGGGTAACCGGGTCCCGCCACTACGACATATCAACGGAGGGGGGCCAGGTACTACGGCGGCACATTGATCAGTTGAGGCGCCGCACCCTTCCGGAGGCCCCCACGGACACGGACGAGGCTATATCCAGCGAGGAGCCTAACGGAGACCGCCTAGGTGACGCGATCCCAACATCCGTGATGCGGGCGCCGGAGGTACCGGAACCGACCGAAACCGAGGGATCCGCGGAACCGGACGGGCCGCCCCCGTCCACTCCAGGACCTACCGAGGCACCATCCTCGGCGGCCGCGCCGCCGCCACCGGGACCCCCCAGACGGTCCACTCGGGAGCGCCGGCCCCCCGCATATTTACAGGACTTTGTACATTAACCAGGGGGGGAGGGGTGTAGTGTATCAAGAAATGTCATGCGACCCGACGGGGGGGGCAACTGGGCAGTCCCAGGAGCCCCAGCGCCGGGAGCCTGTCCCCGCCTATCTCCAGCTGTGGCGGGAAGTTCAACGGGGCTGGATTGGCCCTACCAACCCAGTAGGCTGTACCCGGGATTGTACATAAGCGGGACCCGGCCCGCGTGTTCCCTCTCTTGCAACGTGCTCCTAATAAACCATGTTGCCCTACTCTCGTCTCCGCATCGAGTACGTTACACTCTACATTATATTTATATTAGGAAGAAGCCATTCCTGAACCTCTACTCTCTCTCTCTCGGCTTGGCTTCGCGAACGAAGATTTAAGAAGGGTGCAATAGTCCACGTTTGCTGCAGGCTTGCTGGTGGCTGACAAGACCAATGTGGGACAGGCAGGTCCGGCCACAGCGGCTGCAGGGAAAAGTCTGATTTAGGGTTGGTCCTGTAGCAGTGCGATTCTTCCTCAATCTCCTTTTGTCCTCAAGACCAGCTATGCGTGCGTTCTCAAAGGAAGAGACAGCCTGGTGGATGGTGTGCCTCTATGCTTTGCGATCTGAGGCTAGGTCAGACCACTGGTGATGGTTGATGTGACAGGTGCTAAGGGATTTCTTCAAGGAGTCCTTGTACCTCTTCTTTGGTGCCCCTCTATTTCGATGGCCGGTGGAGAGTTCGCCATACAGGGCAATCTTGGGAAGGCGGTGGTTTTCCATCCTAGAAATATGCCCTGCCCAGCACAGCTGAGTCTTCAACAGCAGTGCCTCGATGCTGGTAACCTCCGCCCGCTTGAGGACTTCAGTGTTGGTCACAAAGTCACTCCAGTGGATGTTGAGGATGGTGCAAAGGCAGCACTGATGAAAGCGCTCAAGGAGTCGCAGGTGATGACGGTATAAAACCCACGATTCGGAGCCATAGATGAGGGTTGTCATCACAACCGCTTTGTAAACATTGATCTTTGTGCCTTTTTTCAGATGCTTGTTGCTCCACACTCTTTTGTGCAGTCGGCCAAATGCACGGTTTGCCTTTGCCAGCCTGTTGTCAATCTCCTTGTCGATCTTGGCATCTGAGGAGATGATGCACCCCAGGTAGCTGAACTGCTGGACTGTCTTCAGAACTGATTCACCCACAGTGATGCAGGGAGGGTGATAATCTTCCTGGGGTGCAGGCTGGTGGAGAACTTCTGTCTTCTTCAGACTAACTTCTAGGCCAAATAGCTTGGCAGCCTCTGCAAAGCAGGACGTCATATGCTGCAGAGCTGATACCAAGTGGGAGACGAGTGCAGCATCATCAGCAAACAGTAGCTCTCGGATGAGTTTTTCCATTGTCTTCCATTGTTTTTCCACCTCTACTCTAACCAGGCACAAAAGCCTTCTGAATTCTGACAGCAAAATGCTCTAAGTGCCACTTAAGGCTTTTGCATCTGGTTACTAGATTGTGCAACGGAAGAAGACAAGAAGAAGAAGAGATATGGGATTTATATCCTGCCCTATACTCTGAATAAGAGAGACTCAGAGCAGTCACAATCTCCTTTACCTCCCCCCCCCCTCAAACAGATACCATGTGAGGTAGGTGGAGCTGAGAGAGCTCTCAAAGCAGCTGCCCTTTCAAGGACATAAGAACATAAGAGAAGCTATGTTAGATCAGGCCAATGGCCCATCCAGTCCAACACACTGTGTCACACAGTGGCAAAAAAATTATATATATACACACTGTGGCTAATAGCCACTGATGAACCTCTGCTCCATATTTTTATCTAAACCCCTCTTGAAGGTGGCTATGCTTGTGGCCGCCACCACCTCCTACGGCAGTGAATTCCACATGTTAATCACCCTTTGGGTGAAGGACTTCCTTTTATCCGTTTTAACCTGTCTGCTCAGCAATTTCATCGAATGCCCACAAGTTCTTGTATTGTGAGAAAGGGAGAAAAGTACTTCTTTCTCTACTTTCCCCATCCCATGCATTATCTTGTAAACCTCTATCATGTCACCCCGCAGTCGACGTTTCTCCAAGCTAAAGAGCCCCAAGCGTTTCAACCTTTCTTCATAGGGAAAGTGTTCCAGCCCTTTAATCATTCTAGTTGCCCTTTTCTGGACTTTCTCCAATGCTATAATATCCTTTTTGAGGTGCGGCGACCAGAACTGCACACAGTACTCCAAATGAGACCGCACCATCCATTTATACAGGGGCATTATGATACTGGCTGATTTGTTTTCAATTCCCTTCCTAATAATTCCCAGCATGGTGTTGGCCTTTTTTATTGCAAACGCACACTGTCTTGACATTTTCAGTGAGTTATCTACCACGACCCCAAGATCTCTCTCTTGGTCAGTCTCTGCCAGTTCACACCCCATCAACTTGTATTTGTAGCTGGGATTCTTGGCCCCAATGTGCATTACTTTGCACTTGGCCACATTGAACCGCATCTGCCACGTTGACGCCCACTCACCCAGCCTCAACAGATCCCTTTGGAGTTCCTCACAATCCTCTCTGGTTCTCACCACCCTGAACAATTTAGTGTCATCCGCTAACTTGGCCACTTCACTGCTCACTCCCAACTCTAAATCATTTATGAACAAGTTAAAGAGCATGGGACCCAGTACCGAGCCCTGCGGCACCCCACTGCTTACCGTCCTCCACTGCGAAGACTGCCCATTTATACTCACTCTCTGCTTCCTATTACTCAGCCAGTTTTTGATCCACAAGAGGACCTGTCCTTTTACTCCATGACCCTCAAGCTTTCTAAGGAGCATTTGATGAGGAACTTTATCAAAAGCTTTCTGGAAGTCAAGGTAAACAACATCTATCAGGTCTCCTTTGTCCACATGTTTGTTCACCCCCTCAAAGAAATGTAACAGGTTAGGGAGGCAAGATCTTCCCTTACAGAATCCATGCTGAGTCTTCCTCAATAACCCATGTCCATCAATGTGCCTATTCATTCTGTCCTTGATAATGGTTTCTACCGGTATTGAATACTTTCCGGTATTGAAGTCAGACTGACTGGCCTGTAATTTCCCAGATCACCTCTGGAAACCTTTTTAAAGATGGGGGTGACATTTGTCCTCAGGAACGGAGGCGGATTTCAGTGAAAGATTATAGATTTTGTTAGAAGATCCACAAGTTCAACTTTGAGTTCTTTCAGAACTCTCGGATGTATGCCATCCGGACCCGGTGACTTATTAGTTTTAATTTGTCTATCAGTTGTAGGACCTCCTCTTTTGTCACCTCAATCTGACTCAGGTCTTTCAACACCCCTTCCAAAATTAGTGGTTCTGGGGCGGGCAAAAAGTTCTCATCTTCCACAGTGAAGACAGAGGCAAAAAATTCATTCAGCTTCTCAGCCATTTTCCCTATCCTCCTTCAGTAATCCTTTAACCCCATGGTCATCCAAGGGCCCCACTGCCTCCCTGGCTGGTTTCCTACTTCTAACATATTTGAAGAAATTTTTATTGTTGGTCTTTATCTTTTTTGCAATATGCTCCTCATAATCCCTTTTTCCCTGCCTGATCACAGTCTTGCATTTCATTTGCCACAGCCTGTGTTCCCATCTACTAATCTCACTTGGATTGGTTTTCACCGCTTAAAGGAGTCCTTCTTACCTTTTACAGCTTCCATTACTTTGTTTGTTAACCATGCAGGCCTTTTCTTATGCTGTTTGTGCCTTCCTAACTTGTGGTATGTATTTTATCTGAGCTTCTAGGATTATAGTTTTTAAATAGTTTCCAAGCTTCCCCAAGGGTTTTGACCGTATTTACCTTTCCTTTCAGTTTCCTCCTCACATGCCTCCTCATCTCAGTGAATTTACCCCTTTTAAAGTGAAACGTGGTTGTGGGCGGTCTTTTTGGGCAACTCCCTATTTATACAAACGGTGAAATCAAGTAACATTATGGTCACTGCTCCCAAGCGGCGCAATCACTTTTACATCTCTCATCAAGTCTTGGGCATTACTTAGGACCAAATCCAGGATTGCCCCACCCCTGTTAGGTTCTGAGACCATCTGCTCCATAGCACAGTCATTGAGAGCATCAAGAAACTTAATCCCTTTCTCTCGACCAGAACACATATTGACCCAATCAATCTGCCGGTAGTTAAATCACCTATTACGACATAGTTTTTACGTTTAGCCACTATCTTTAAGCCTTCCATCATATTATAATCGTCCTCTCTCTTTTGATTTGGTGGGCGATAACGAACTCCCATAGTTAAATTTCCTGTTGGGCCCTCTATTTCAACCCAAAGCATTTCTAAAAGTGAATCTAATTCTCTGACCTCAGTCTTACTGGACCGTATATCCTCTCTGACATACAGAGCCACCCCACCTCCAACCCTTCCCTCCCTATCCTTCAATATAACTTATATCCAGGAATCACCGTGTCCCACTGATTCTCCTCATTCCACCAAGTTTCTGAAATTCCCACAATGTCTATATTTTCTCCCAACACTAAACATTCCAATTCACCAATTTTCGAACACTTCTAGCATTTGCATATAAACATCTATAATTTTCCAAGCAAGCTAGGCCCGCCACCTTCCTCCTGCCGCCTCGAGACTCTGGCAGACAGTCCTTACTGTTTGTCACCATCACAGTGGACAACTCTGATCCGTTACCCGGTAGAAAAATAGCAGCCAACCCTTCATCTCTTTGAGACAAGTCTTCCCGAACCAGAGACATTTCATCTCCTGTCGGCTTTCCCCCAAGATTTAGTTTAAAAACTGCTCTGCCACCTTTTTTATTTTAAGCACCAGCAGCCTGGTTCCATCCGGGGACAAGTGGAGACAGTCTCTTTTGTACAGCTCTCGCTTGTTCCAGAAAGCATCCCAGTGCCTAACAAACTTAAACCCTTCCTCCTTACACCATCATCTCATCCACACATTGAGACTTCTAATTTGTGCCTGTCTCTCCTGCCCTGCATGTGGAACAGGTAGCACTTCTGAGAAGGCTACCTTGGAAGTCCTGGCCTTAAGTCTCCCACCTAGCAGCCTAAATTTTTCCTCCAGGACCTCACAACTGCATTTCCCCACATCGTTGGTGCCAACATGCACCACGACCACAGGCTCCTACACGCGTAATGTCCGCTACCTTCGCACCAGGCAGGCAAGTCACCATACGGTCAGTACGCGGTTTTACCACCCAGCTGTCTACTTGCCTAAGGATCGAATCACCAACTACCAAACCCCCCCTCCCCCTGCCCAGGGATGGTTCTGTCACGGCTAGGGCTGGGTCAGGCAAAGTCCAAGGGCAGGCCGAGGTCTGTAGCCGGTAGGCAAGAGGGTCTGAGGCGCCAAATCCGAATCACCGTCCAGGTAACGCAGGTCAGAGGTTCAGAGGCCGAAGTCAGGGAGTCCAGAAGTCAAGAGCCGAAGTCAGGGAGTCCAAAAGCCAAAGCCAAAGCCAGAGTGGATGCTAGAACATCAGGTAGATGACTAGTTGCTTCCACAAAGCCTCCTCCCAAAGCCCACAGCTATATAGCCCTCTGCTGTCTGTTGCCCATTTGGGCTAATTGCTGGCTCAGAGAGGCAGCCAGGATCCTGCTACAACTCAAGCATCCTTGCCCTTAGAAGGGCCAGAATCCTTTCAAAACTCAGGGCTCAGGGAGCGTCTTGCTTGTGAGCGTGCCGCCCTCCTCCGATCCCTGAGGTCCTGACAAAGGCGGTCACGCACACGAGCCACCCGAGAGGGTGAGGCAGGGGGGCTGGGATCTTCTCCAGCAGGAGGCAGGGGCGCTGGTGCAGGTGGCAGGGGCACAGTTTCCTCTGCAGGCTCCGCTCCTTCTGCAGAGTCCCCAGCACCCATGACAGGTTCCTTGGTGCAAAAGGATTCCCGCTCACCAACCAAGGAAGAGGTCCCTTCTGAGGACGCATTCCCCTTATCCTCAGCATGGTGCCCTGTTCCCTCTCGACTCTCACGCTCTCTGGCAGCAACGGGGCTGCCATGTTCAGGGCAGGGCTCATCTAATAGAGAGCCAGTTTGGTGTAGTGGTTAAGTGTGCGGACTCTTATCTGGGAGAACCGGGTTTGATTCCCCACTCCTCCACTTGCACCTGCTAGCATGGCCTTGGGTCTGCCATAGCTCTGGCAGAGGTTGTCCTGAAAGGGCAGCTGCTGTGAGAGCCCTCTCCAGCCCCACCCACCTCACAGGGTGTCTGTTGTGGGGGAGGAAGGTAAAGGAGATTGTGAGCTGCTCTGAGACTCTTCGGAGTGGAGGGCAGGATATAAATCCAATATCTTCTTCTTCTTCTTCTAATACGCCCCCGAGAGTCTTCCCCAAGTACCTAACTGACCGTCTCTGCTTCTCCAGGGCAGTCACATCGGCCTCAAGGGTACGAACTCATTCCCTGAGGACCAGGAGCTCCTTGCATCGAGCACACACCCAAGACTTCTGTCCTTTGGGCAGATAGTCGTACATGTGACACTCAGTGCAAAACACTGGAAAGCACTTTAAATGCTGTTTGTTTAAGTGGCTCCCCTTCTGGAGCGTCAACACCTTATTGGGAGAACAAGGAAATCAGGGATCTGGGTTCCTGGTCCTTAGGGAGCCCCTAGGCCAAGAGCCACAGGCCAAGAGCCCTTTAGCTCTTGCCCTTTGTCAAGGCGCAGCTTAAAATGCAAAGAGGGTGGAGCAGAGGCACTCCTAAGCAATCACTCTCAATCACTCTCAATCTCTTTCACCTTTAGCCCACTCAACCAAACAAAGAGCAAACAAAGACCAAACAAAGAACAGTTCCGCAGCTATCACAACTCAGAATTTTAGGCAACCCCACAAACCTCAGAATGAAGTCTTTCAAAACTCAGAAATTCTCAGCAACTTCTCCAACTGTCTCAGCTATCAGCGCTGCTCTGCTCCTCTCAGACCTCTGTGAGATGTGTCAACTCCTAAGATAACAAGGAGTTGTCTCCTAAGGACAACTCCTAAGATAGCTGCAACTGACCCAAGGCCATTCCAGCAGGAGGAGGAGGAGGAAGGTTCAGGACCAACTTGCTGTGATGACTTAAGCTGACGGGTAGAGGGATCTGAGAAGAGAGAGTCTTTCATCCTCCAGTACGTGGCTATTTAGGGCTTTCAAAGTGAGAACCAGCAATTTTAATGGAACCTGGAAACCCACTGGCAGCCAATGCAGCTTTTAAAAAAGCTGTAGGATGTGAATTCAGAATGGCCATTCATGTTGGCATTGTTGGACTCCTTTCAAACGCTGCCCTCTAGACAGAGCATTGCAGGAATCAAACCTGGATGCGAACAGTCAACTGTGGCCAACTTCATGTCTCAAGGAAAAGCTGCGGCTGCACATCTACCACCACCCCGATGGGAAAAGGTGCAACTTGCCACAGAAGATACCTGCCCCTCCATCTGCAGACATGGCACCAATCCAGACCTGCTCCTTCAAAGGAAGCACCTTCATAACATTAGGAAGAACTTCCTGACCGTTAGAACGATTCCTCAGTGGAACAGGCTTCCTCAGGACGTGGCGGGTGGGCTCTCCTTCCTTGGAGGTTTTTTAAACAGAGGCTAGATGGCCCTCTGACAGCAATGAGGATCCTGTGAATTTAGGGGGAGGTGTTTGTGAGTTTCTTGCATTGTGCAGGGGGTTGGACTAGATGACCCTGGAGGTTCCTTCCAACTCTAGGATTCTATGACTGTTAGAGCGGTTCCTCAGTGGAACAGGCTTCCTCCTTGGGAGGTGGTGGGCTCTCCTTCCTTGAAGGTTCTTAAACAGAGGCTAGATGGCCATCTGACAGCAATGAGGATCCTGTGTATTTAGGGGGAGGGGTTTGTGAGTTTCCAGCATTGTGCAGGGGGGTGGACTAGATGACCCTGGAGGTTCTTCCAACTCTTCTATGGCTCTGTGACTGAGCTGATTGGTTTGGCTGATGCTGCTGGTGCCCCTGATCTCCACTCCTGCTGATGCTGTTCCCTGATCTTGCTCTTGGTTGCTGCCTTGTTTGCTTCTGTTATTTTCAACAGAGCAGCTCTTATCCATGCAGCTTTCTATTGAGACCAGCCTTGACCTAGAAGGAAGTGGCAACAAACAAATCATTTTAATAAAACAGAAATTAAATGCTGACAGCTCCGGTTCCAAAACTCTAGCCGCTTCTTGATTTGGAGCCAAAATGCCCTCAAAACGAGGATGGGGAATTGTCCGGTGGGCACCTGGCTTTATCAGGATCTTTTTCCTGTGGATACAGGATTCCACGTCCAGAAATTAATGCTTAAAAATATTAAGGACTCTAATTAAGTAAAACAATTAAAATTTATTCCAGAAAAATATAGGCTTCCATACAAAATAAAATACTCATAAAATTATACATACAGTCCTAAGAAAAATAGAGAGAGAGATAGGGAAACACATGGGTAGACGAACAGGGTGATACTTACCGATTGTAGTCTTCATGGAAGGCTCCAATGGTGACGAGTGAGGAAATGGGAGAGGGGACCCGGAACTTGGCCTTAGAATCGGGGATGGATCTAGACAGTGGAATTGGGATACTGCTAGAAGCACACCTGTGGGTAGCTAGTACGCAGGTTATAAGGACTCTCTTGAGCTTAGGGGATGGGAGGTACGAGGGAGGAGGAAGGTGGTCAGCTGATGCATGACCTCCCAAAAAGGGGAGGCTTTGCAGTGACCATAAGGGCTGGACTACTGCGATAGCCAATAGAAAGTTCATTGGTGGCACCTAATTGGGTGCTCATAACTGACCAATGAACAGGCTTGGGTCCTGGGTCCCTGAGTGAACTTTCAGGTTGAAATGGACCAGGGTGGAGGTGCTCCAAGGGGACAGTATAGAGAAAAATGGAGGAAATCACTGGGTGGTGGTGTGCTTGAGTTTATCACACTTATCTAAGAGGGTGACAATAGAGGGTCAAATTGTTATCTAAGGTAACACCCTGTTTACAAAAAGGAACTTGGCTCTGTCTGAAGATGGTCTTCCTCTTCTGTCTTCTTCTTGGCACCAGTCTTTGTCTTGAGTTCCGCTGGACAAAGACAGTGGCGGTTGGCCAATTAGCCACGCCCGGGGTGGGTTGATTGCCTACAATCACAGGTGATATCTGGTGAGTATGTGAGCCGTTCGCTTCGCTGGAATGGAGTCTGGCCTGGTAGGAAGATGGCTGCGTGTGGTGTTAGCTCTCCACAGTGGATTCCATGGTCAGTGCTTCAAAACCGTTCGCCTGGATAGCTCCTGGCGGTGCAACCTCCTCTGCTCCACGGCCGAGATGGACGCCATACAGAACGACGGGAAGCCATCCATTCTCCTGGTGGGCACTCTTGTACCCGTCTCGAGTGCCTTCGTAGCGTTATGGCTGCTAGTACTGCATAAGTCCCTTTCGCCCCTGGATAGGTTCACTCACACTCTCTGGCCAGATGTGTGTGAGCTACTTCTCCCGGTGCTCTGGCAACCAAGTTGGTGATTACGATGTTCTGTAAGGGGTTTTTCTTCACAGCTTCTAGCCCCATTGGTGGACCTCCTGATGGCACCTGGTTTTTTTGGCCCCTGTGTGACCCAGAGTGTTTGACTGGAGGGGCCATTGGCCTGATCCAACATGGCTTCTCTTATGTTCTTATGTGACACAGAGTGTTGGACTGGATGGGCCATTGGCCTGATCCAAGATGGCTTCTCTTATGTTCTTATGTGACATAGAGTGTTGGACTGGATGGGCCACTGGCCTGATCCAACATGACTTCTCTTATGTTCTCTTATGTTTACTGTGTGAGGACTCTGGTTCAGTGGGAGGAGCACATGCTCCACATGAGGAAGATCTCTGGGCACATCCCTGGGCACATCCCCACTTCCAAGAAACCTTCTGAGGGGGCAGCTGCAGGAAAAGCTTTTCTCAGCTTGGCACCCTGAAGAGCCTCTGCTTGGCACCATGGCGACCTGTGAGCTAGACGGACTCCGGAGGCATCACCTGCCTGAATTCACTGAGGCAGACGTTTCAAAATCCATGTCTAGTTTTTATTCTCCCCAAAAGTAAACTGCGGTGGGAACAAAGAAGCATTTCGTAGCATTTGACAGCAGGGCTATAAGGAGACTGGCTCCAAAAGAGAAGCCAACCCAGAAGGCCAAATGATCATGCAATGGAGGGGGGGGAGCAAAGTGCCCCCTTGCATCCCCTGCCTGAGGGCTCCTCCCTGCCTCACAAGCCTGCTGGTAGTGCTGGGGAGCACCCACTTCTTTCTGGCATCACAGCTGCTCCAACAACCCTGCAGCAACAACACACACACACACTGCTGCACCACCACAAACAGCTTGGGAGTCTCGGGAGAGGGGCAGGGTGCTGGTGCCAGGAGGAGAGACCTGATTTATCCCCAGTGCAGGTGAAAATGGACTCAATGAATCGTTGCCAAAGTATCAAAACAGGCTGAACTGAAATGAACTTCCCCGCCAGCTATTCTGAGCTCTGCCTTCTTCACACCATCCAAGAGATCTTCTTGGGCAGCTGCTTCCTCCTGAACGCCACACTTAAGACTTAATTAGGAGCTCCTTTTAGGCAAGTGCATCGACTGCCTGACACGTTTGCTGCTGATAACGAACTGGGAGCTCCCTACATTTTACTGATTTCCTTGTCACACATTGAAGCTCGCAGCTTCTCCGCAACGTAGCTCTGGGCATCTTCATTTTCACCCGCCAGTAAATTTCATTTACATTTATTTCCTGACCTTTGCACAATGAAGATCCCATTTGAAGAAAAGCCGTTTGCCTTTCCCCAGAGAAACGGGCTCCACCTGTAGAGCCTGCGTTTTCAGCCACCATTTTGAATGCAGCGTCCCCCACCGTCTCCACCATGAAGATCTTTAGGAGGCTGCTGACAGTGTAACTTGAATGTGCTTGCTTGAAGTCAGAGGCACCACTAAACACACACACATGTCCACATGCACCCTGCGCTCTCCCTCCACACAGTCCCCTTTGTACCCCAAGAAGGGCTCATGGCAGCGCAGGCAGCATTAATCGCTAATCATGATTAATCATCAATCATTCATCAGCCTATCAAGTGTCTCCAACCAAGCTGGCTTCCCAGGGCTGCCCTACCAGCACATCTGTGCATCACCCGAGGTCACAGCATTTAATTCTAGGTGGATTTCCCTTGGTGTACCTCCTCCTCCTCATCTATTTGATGTCCACATTTTAAGAAGGATACAGACAAGCTGGAACAGGTCCAGAGGAGGGCAACAAAGATGGTGAGGGGTCTGGAGACCTATGAGGAAAGGTTGAAGGAGCTGGGGATGTTTAGCCTGGAGAGGAGGTGGCTGAGAGGTGATAGGATCACCATCTTCAAGCACTTGAAGGGCTATCATGTAGAGGATGGTGTGGAATTGTTTTCTGTGGCCCCTGAAGGTAGGACCAGAACCAATGGGTTGAAATTCAATCAGAAGAGCTTCCAGCTCAACATTAGGAAGGACTTCCAGACCGTTAGAGCAGTTTCTCAATGGAAAAGGCTTCTTCCTTGGGAGGTGGTGGGCTCTCCTTCCTTGGAGGTTTCTAAGCAGAGGCTGAATGGCCATCTGACAGCAATGAGGAGCCTGTGAATTTAGGGGGAGGTGTTTGTGAGTTTCCTGCATTGTTCAGGGGGTTGGACTAGATGACCCTGGAAGTTCCTTACAACCCTATAATTCTATGATGCACTGATGCCACACACAGACACCTCATGAGCTTCTACATTTTTATTTATTTACAATATATGTAGAAAGTCTTCCCACAGAAAACCGTTCACGAGGCAATGTACTTTTTTAAAAGAAAAAGAATGTATGGAAAGTCAGAAAGACATGACTAATGCAAGGAAGGGAGGGAGGGAGGGAGGGAGGGAGGGAGGAAGGAAGGAAGGAAGGAAGGAAGGAAGGAAGGAAGGAAGGAAGGAAGGAAGGAAGGAAGGAAGGAAGGAAGGGAGGGAGGGAGGGAGGGAGGGAGGGAGGGAGAGAGGGAGGGAGGGAGGGAGGGAGGGAGGGAGGAAGGAAGGAAGGAAGGAAGGAAGGAAGGAAGGAAGGAAGGAAGGAAGGAAGGAAGGAAGGAAGGAAGGAAGGAAGGAAGGAAGGAAGGAAGGAAGGAAGGAAGGAAGTTAAACAGAAGATGCCAGAAGCAGTCATCTTCTCTGTTGGATTAGCAGGAGAAAATATGTCTTTGGGTTGAGAGCCAGACAGTATAAGGTCTTTAAAGTTCAAATGCAGCATGTCAAATGGAGCAAACGGGAAGCCAAAGCAAACGTGTCTCCCAAAGGTCTTGGTGGCTTCAATCCCAGGCAGACCAGGCTGCCCAATTGGACCGGATCCCTCCAGCTGTCCTGTTCATACCCCTTTGAACTGCTGCCGTGATGAAGGGACCATATTTAGCCTCATGTCATGGAAGTGTCAGCTGCCCATTTCTGCTTATTAAACCTCGACTAGCGGATCAGGACTTTTTTCTTCCTCTCAGCAAGTTGGAAACTTTATATGTAGAGCTTTTTTGGCAAACAGTTTCACCAGCAAAGATTGTTGAATATGAAACATGCATAATCACAAATGAAGAACTGTTCTACTCAGTGGTCATTCCACACCGGTCCGTGCATCAGTGAGAAACTCTACTCTACTGACCTGGGAGGGGTCTCTGCGTAGTCAGGAAATGTAAATATTAACCCAAAGAGGGAGGAGAATTGAAGCCATGCAGAATTCCCCTGATCATTGGCAGAATTGTGGGGGGGAAGATTTTTGGAGGATGGATTTCCAAACCCCCTTGACCCAGTGGTTTCCCCACGTCACTTGAGCCTGTATAAATATAAATGCAGTGACATCTTGCCAACAAATTACATGCAATTTCCTAGAAGGTCTGCATGCCAGTCTTCGAAAACTTGCAGTGCCCTCCGTGCATTTTTGTTATTGTCATTTATTTCTTCTCCTCCTGCTCAAGAGCTCTGCCTTTTCCATTTCCAGAGAGCTGCACCTCAGTGGCTAATGGGCAGGCTCTGGTCCCTTTCCTAAGCAGACCTGAGGCTGCAAAACGGGCATTTCTGACGGAGAGGTAAATCACATATAAGTGGCGCTTTCATAATTGATGACTGCTTCTTGATGGTTCCGATTCCAAGTTTCTTTCTTGCATGGTAAAGGATGCCTCGGTTGTCACGTATAATGGAGAGAAACACCATCAATCTTTAAAACTGCCCGCCTTCCTGGGAAGTAGGCAAAGGTATGTGGGGGTGAAGGAGGAGGATAATTAACAAATGCAATTAATTTGGAAGGACTTGTCGGGGGAACAGTGTCATTGATTAATGCAGCAACGGCTCATTAGAATACCAAACGGGCATTAAATAAATAAATATGGCTGGCCAAAGAAATGGTATAAAATGATCGCTGTAAAACTAGTTTTGTTAACCGCATTCGTCCATGCCCAGAAAAATCCAGTGAGGTAGGATAATGTTTGTCAATTATTAGGTCATTTTATAGTGGACCAGTCACCAAAAGTGGTTTGTGATTCCACTAGTTTTTAACTATATTGCAATATATATTATAATTCAAATCATTGTCCTTTTCTTCTTTCAATTGCATCTTGTATCGATGGGGAAATACTCTTATCATGCCCAAGCAAAAACCTAAGCAAACTCTTTTAAAAAAACACTCAGCTGTCCCATCTACCTGCCCCAGGGGGCTGCCCCTCTCTGCTGGTCCCCTCTCGCCCCAGGCTTCCCCTTCTGAAAGGAGGGGGGGCTATTGCAGTCATCACTTGATATTACAAACAAATCAGTTAAGTCTAACCTTCACTTCCTCAGCTTCAGAGAAAACCATCCATTTGATTTTCAAGCAAATTGTTTGCAAGAGCCATAGCATCACAGGTATCTTGTCCTTCTTCAAAAATTGGAGGAGGGGGAGGAGGAGGAGGAGGAGAAGATGGTGGTGGTGGTGGTTGTGGTGGTGGTGATGATGATGATATTGGATTTATATCCTGCCCCTCAGAGTGGCTCACAATCTCCTTTATCTCCCCCACAACAGACACCCTGTGAGTAGATGGGGCTGAGAGAGGTCTCACAGAAGCTGCCCTTTCAAGGACAACTTCTGTGAGAGCTGTGGCTGACCCAAGGCCATGCCAGCAGCTGCAAGAGAAGGAATGGGGAATCAAACCTGGTTCTCCCAGATAAGAGCCCGTGTGCACTTAACCCCTACACCAAGGTGTGCTTTCAAACTGCAGCTTCATTCACTCCTGTATCTGAATTTGTAGAACTAGCCTGAATTCTGTATTTGTAAAACAAAACAAACTTTAAAGTGACAATGCGAAGGCTGAAAACCGAAACATCACCTCCCTTGGAAGGAATACCTGGTTGCTTACCTGGGGGCTCTATGCATGTGGGGCGTGGAGGGTCACCCCCAAAAGGTGCTTGTGGAAGAGGGAGGGGGCGTGGCAGAGCCTCTGCTCAGCAAACCAGTGGGCAGTGGGGTGGGTGCTCAGACTCTGAGATAATTTGCAAGGGGGGCTCCAAGATTTCCACTGCCTAGGGGTCTCCATAGGGCTTCAACCGGCACTGCCTCTGTCTGAGATTTTGGAGAGCCGCTGCCAGTTTGAGTAGACAAGACTGACCCTGATGGACTGAAAAGGGCTGATTCAGTATAAGGTGGAGCCACATGGCCAGAGAGACTGCAGTGTGTTCTGTAGATGGTGGCCAGCACCAGCCTCATCCGTGCGGGTTCCACTTCCAGGAGGGGGCGCCACAGAGCCCTCGCTGTTCCGACATCTTGGCCAGGCCTCTCCGGAGTGCTGCGATGCCCTCCCCCTCCCCTCCCCCAAATTAGCTGTGATTTGTCAGAGGTTGACAAATGCCTTTGTGGCTGGAAGGGCTGCTAATCCTTGGGCCGTCCTTGTCCGGTAAGGTCAGCACAATTATTTTCCCTGCTGAGACTCCAGAGTCAGGCTTTTCTGCAGCACATTATCTGTAGGCTTCTTAGAGGATTAAGCAAAGTACGACAGGGACAGTCAAACCGTGAGACCGGCAGTGGGAGAGCAGTGATTGATGCTGGGGTCTGCAAGAACAAGGGCAGGGAATGAGAAGCAGCCGGTGGCCCCCCTCCCCACCCCCCAAGCCTGGGGCAGCCTCTCTCCTCTCTGTCTCCATCCAGGCTGGTGGAGCAGGGCCCACTCAAGGCTAGACTGCAGCTGATGCCCAGGGGCAGAGGACGGAGAACCATGCCAGGCTCAAGTGGAGCCCCCTCCAATGCCCCCCCAGCCCTTTCTGTCCCAGCCAGCTGCACTCATCCTGAGGAGGACCTGGGGGGTCCGCAGAGGGGCACAGCTCACTCGGTTGTGAGCCAGCAGGTTTCCATGGGGTACAGCCAGGCCCTCTATCAGGCCAAGGGGGTTTGCTCATCTCAGCACTTCTGAGAAAAGCCACGGAGCTGTTTCACCTGCAACCACAGAACCTGGCCAGGCAGGACGGCGGGGCAGGGTGGGGGGAGCCAGTTTGGTGTAGTGGTGAAGTGTGCGGGCTCTTCTCTGGGAGAACCAGGTTTGATTCCCCACTCCTCCACTTGCAGCTGCTGGAACGGCCTTGGGTCAGCCAGAGCTCTGGCAGAGGTTGTCCTTGAAAGGGCATAAGAACATAAGAACACACACACACACACACTGTGGCTAATAGCCACTGATGGACCTCTGCTCCATATTTTTATCTAACCCCTTCTTGAAGGTGGCTATTATCTTCTGACAGCTTCTGTCAGAGCTCTCTCAGCCGCACCCACTTCACAGGGTGTCTGTTGTGGGGGAGGAAGGAAAAGGAGATTGTAGGCCGCTCTGAGACTCTGTCCTTGAAAGGGCAGCTGCTGTAAGAGTTCTCTCAGTCCCACCTGCCTCACAGGGTGTCTGTTGTGGGGGAGGAAGATAAAGGAGATTGTAAGCTGCTCTGAGTCTCTGATTCAGAGAGAAGGGCGGGGTATCAATCTACAGTCTTTTTCTCCAATATTAAAAAAGAAAACAGTGCTGGAATCCCAGCCTTCCACGACCCCTTTGCCCTTACCAGAGATCATCTCTCAGTACCAGCCTGGCTCGCTTTAGGTGTCTGATGAAAGGCAGGCTTACAGAGAGAGGACCCAGAAACTGGGCACAGCTGGGCATGCTCTAGGCTGATCCTGCATGGAGCAGGGGGTTGGTCTTGATGGGATGTAAAAGGAAGATACAAATGATCTTAAGGGACCCTTCACATCCGGGCCACTTGCTATTTGAGATCTTACCGTCAGGTAGGCGATATAGAGTGTTGAAGGCTAAGACAAATAGATTCAAGGGTAGCTTCTACCCAAGTGCCGTGGTTAGGCTAAATGCAGGGTCATGAATGGTTATTTGTTTTTAGATGCATTTAAATGGTCTATGTATATGTTCTTTTTTTTTGGTGTTGATGTGTTGGTATGTTTGTGGAAGAGCACCTCATTTCGTTGCTCTCATTTTCTTTTTTGAGAACAATGACAATAAATTTATCTATCTATCTATCTATCTATCTATCTATCTATCTATCTATCTATCTATCTATCTATCTATCTATCATCTATCTATCTATCTAACAAGGATTGCAGTATACAGAACGTAGAAACACACTAGAGAAAATATTGTAGTAGCACTCAATAATTCAATCCATATATTAATTCCCAAAAATTCACTCAGTAATACATGCAAAAGACACAGCTATTCAAAATCCAATTCTGTGTGATGTGTACAAATATAACGCCTACACGACAAGCTCCATTAATCCACAAGTCAAAGTGCACACAAAGAACATTCACAATGTAGCCTTCATAATTTGCATAGGAAAGAAGAATCAAGACAAGGAGGGGGTTGTAGCAGGAACTCCTTTGCATATTGGTCCACACACCCTTGCTGTAGCCAATCCTCCAGGATCTTACAGGGCTCTTAGTACAGGGGCTACTGTAAGCTCCAGGAGGATTGGCTACATCACGGGGGTGGGGCCTAATATGTAAAAAAGTTCCTGCTACAAAAAAAGCTCTGGGAGGGTCAGTTCTCCTCAAATCTACAGTTCACATTCAGCTTACACAAGAAATGCCAGATACAAGTCTCATTCTGATAACCATCATCAGGGAACCCACTGGATATTTTTGTCGTTTAGTTGCACAGTTGAGTTCAGCTCTTTGCAACCCCCTGGACCAAGTCACGCCAGGCCCTCCTGTCTTCCACCATCCTCCGAAGTCTGCTCAAATTCGTGTTTGTGACATCAGGAACGCTGCCCAGCCATCTCCTCTTTTGCCATCTGGATACACAAGGTAGCAAATGACCATCAAAAGTGTGCAGAGTTCTTTGTTGTCAGTCCACAGGAAAATGCCCTTTCTTTTCTCTTGGGCACCATCACAGCTTCAGAGCTTGACTAGAGCCCTCTTTCCAGCATGCAAAGCCGCCCTCAGGGTCAAGACAGGAATGTCATTAAGGATTCCTGGAGATCTCTAGGCCCCATCTGGAGGAGACAGTAAAGGTGCCAACCTCCAGGTGGGGCCTAGAGATCTCCAGGGACGGCCACTGATTCCCACACTACAGAGATCCGTCCCCCTGGAGGAAACAGAAGCCCACCCCTGCTGAGCCCCCGCCACTTCCCCCTTCTGCCGCTTCCGCCCCTGAAACGACAAGAGTTGGCAACCCCAGAAGAGAGTGAAATTGCTTTCTCCAAAGCTCTGGCATCTGGCCACAGCTGTCCACTTTCTCACACACACCCCACCCTGTGTGTGAGGGAAGCAGCATTTTTGTGTGGCTCCCAACCCAGAAGAGCTTTTCAGTGGACAGACTGCCTGTTGTAGCAGCCTGGCGCTGGGTTGGCCTCTCCCCCTCTCAACCCTCCTCCTTCCCTCCCTTTCGCTTTGCCAGAGCTGGGGGGTGACCATCTGCCCCCAAGACCCATGGCAGGTACTGATTATGTGAGGACAAGCCGGATTCACCCTCATGGGGGAGTGCTGAGATGTTTGGGGGATCTGGGAAGCAGATGGGGGGGGGGGGGATCTGGGAAGCAGATGGGACGTCCTTCCAGGGAGATCCAGGTCAAGAGAAGGGGCAGATCTGGAGGCCTCACTTCAAGAAGGATGTGACAGAATGGAGCAGGTGCAAAGGAGAGGGACGAGGATGATCAGGGGCCTGGAGAGGAGGATACTCTTCCGGGTAGCAGTGTGCTTGAAGAAGATCTTGGGGTACAGGTGGAGCATAGGTTAAATATGAGCAGCCAATGTGATGCAGCAACAAAAAAGGCAAATGCCATCTCGGGGTGTATCAACAGAGGCATCACATCCAGATCACAAGATGTCACAGTCCCACTGTACATTGTGTTGGTCAGGCCACACCTGGAGTCTCGTGTGCAGTTCTGCAGGCCTTGCTTCAAGAAGGATGTGGACAGAATGGAGCAGGGGCAGAGGAGAGTGAAGTGGGGGCCTGGAGACCAAGCAGCCCTAGGAGGCAAGGTTGAGGAGGGACTTGGGAAGGTTCAGTCTGGAGAAGAGGAGGCGGAGGGGGGACAGAACGGCCCTGCTGAAGTCTCTGAAGGGCTGCGTCGCTTACAGGAGGGCAGGGAGCTGTTCTTGTTGGCAGCAGAGGAGAGGACTTGAAATAGTGGGTTGGAATTAAGGACAGGAAGGTACCAGCTGGATCAAAGGAAAACCCTTTCTAAAGTCAGAGTTGTAGCAGTGGACCCACTACAGAGAGAGGTGGAAGTCTTCAGCCAGTCTTTAAGCAGCGGCTGGACAAACATTTGTTGGGGATGCTCCAGGCCAGCAGTGGCAAAACTTGCTTAACGGAAGAGCCACAGATGTTCGAGAGCCAGAAGGAAGGAAGGAAGGAAGGAAGGAAGGAAGGAAGGAAGGAAGGAAGGAAGGAAGGAAGGAAGGAAGGAAGGAAGGAAGGAAGGAAGGAAGGAAGGAAGGAAGGAAGGAGAGGGGGAAAGAAAGCAACTTTAACTTCAAGTGCATTTTCCTAGCTGCTAGCTGTCCTGGAGAAGTGATTTAAAGAGAGAACTGCCTTTTCCAAGATGGAGCTGTGGGGACTTCAAGAGCCACACAATAGGCATGCAAGAACCACATGTGGCTCCTGAGCCGCAGTTTGGCCCCCCCTGCTCTAGGCTGATCCTGCATGGAGCAGGGGGTTGGTCTTGATGGCCTCTATGGCCCCTTCCCTGTGATTCTCAGGTTCTCTGTTGCCTGCAGAAAGAGCCGGTGGTGAATGACCCATGAGGAAAGGCCCCAACAGGCACTCCAAATAGACGCCCCTCCGATGCCCACCCCTTTCTTGGCCACAGAAGAGGCTTGAATTCAAGGGCCTGGGGTGGAAGAGGCATTTCTTGCCTCTGCCCCCCCCCCCCGGAGGTTCTCTGGCCCCTCGAAGGGGCAATCAGCGTGGCAGTTCTGAATCCGTGCCAGAGACAATGGTTTGGTATTCCAGAGCATGCCCACCATTAATGTAATACAGGGAACCGATTCATCTCTTTGTAATCTTTCCTACAAGCGAATGTTAATTACTTTTGAAAACAAATAAGAAAAGCTTTCTAGCAGAAACAAGTTCCCTTCTGGAGTGAAACTCTGGCATAAATCTTCATTTTTCCTGTCATTTTACCTTTGGAATTTTTATAAGATTTCACCAGCTGATTCAAAGTGAAAGGCGCATTACTCCACCCCCCCCCCACGTGCACACACACACCCCCCACTCAAAGTCTGAAGCTTAAATTGAAAGATGTTCTTGCCATGAATATTTAAACATGTCTTAAGAACAACCCCGTCGACAAAAGAAAAACACTATTTTCTCCCAATGTTACTGGGGAATTTGCACAGCGTGGGTCTAATCCGCCTGTTTCAAAGTTAAGGGAAACCTTCACACAATTGACAGGTGGAGAGAGAGGGGCCTACTCCCAGGGAGATTAACGGGGTGCAAGAAGGCTAGGAGGCTGGCTTGCCCCACTTTTACGCGGAAACCAAAAATCACACAGACCCACAAACACACACAGATCCACACACCCTTCTGAACCGTGGCTCTCCACTGCTGCTCTTTCTTTTTTTTGGGGGGGGGGAGAGGTCACCAGCTACACTTGGGGGGCATGAGCTGGGAGGGGGGAGGCTTTCCTGAAGACCAAATCAGAGCAGCAGTTTGGGGGGTGGCGTCAGCAGAATGTACCTGGTACCCGGCCAATGATATAGGGGGGGGGGTCACTGCCACCCAAGGCTGGAGGAGAGAGCGGATGATGCCGGAAGCTCAGAAAGGGGGAAGGGAGCGGCACAGAGACCGAGAGATCCAGCCCCCCCCCCCCCGAGAGTGTCCTGCTCCTGTCGAGCATCTTCTTTCTCTCTTGCTATAGCTGTGTTGTGAACTGTGATTCTACTGTGTTGCACATCAAAGCCATGTAACCTCTTCCTTAGTTCTCACTAGCAGCAAATGCAGGAATGCCCTCTTTGAAGATAAGGCCTCCTGGGATACTTTCCCAGGCTCAAACCTGGAGCCAGGATGTCGCTAAACCGCAAGAATAGATCAAGTAGCCAGTGTGTTAATTTCACACGCCTGTGTAGGAATTCCTAAGATACCTTTGATGTGCCCCTTAAAGACAGTATTCTAGAGTTCCACTGTATCACTTCCAATCTGGTGCCTACCCCAGCGCAAGGGATTATCAATAAACCAAGACTTGTTTCAAAATCATTGACTGGTTGTTTTGAGATCCATGTGCTAAGAGATTTGGCGAGCAGAGCCCAGGGCAGGGGAGAGGCCATAAAGTCCACCCTCCAAGGGTGCCAGAGGAATGGATCTCAGTTGCCTGGAGATGAGTTGTAATTCTCCAGGCCCCACCTAGAGATTGGCAACTCTACCTCCAATGCAAAGGGCACAGGCTGTGTACAGAACGGAGCAGGTGCAGCGGAGAGCGAGGAGGAGGATCAGGACCCTGGAGACCAAGCAGCCCTAGGAGGAGAGGCTGAGGAGGGACTTGGGAAGGTTCAGTCTGGAGAAGGGGGGGGGGCAGGAGGGCTCTGAAGGGCTGCCCCTTAGAGGAGGAGGGCAGGGAGCTGTTCCTGTGGGCAGCAGCAGAAGCAACTCGCCATCCTGGGTCTAAATCAAGGGCAGGAAGATGCAGGCGGGCAGCCCTGTGGATCTGAAGCAATAGAACCGAGGAGGAATCCAGTAGCGTGCAGAAGGCTAGATCCTGCAGAGCTGGTCTGTGGCCTCCGTGACCCTGGGGAAGGTGTGGCTGTTAGCGGACCAGCTCTGCAGGATCTAGCCCTCTGCGTGCTTTAAGGGCAGGAAAGTACTGGCTGGATGTTTGGCAAAACTGTTTTACTGTGACCCTCTCCTCGCTTAGAGGAGGCCCCTTCCAGCTTGGTGATTCTATGAGGTTCTCTTTCTGAAGACTTCCTCTTTCCTGCCGCCCCGTTCCTTGTCTCCAGATGGCCCCTGTGCCGCAGCTGCAACCAGAGCCCCAGAGAAGGGAGCGACCGGAGACTCAGGTGCTGAGCTCCCTCCTCCTCCTGCTCAGACCCTTCTTCTCCCTCCCTGCAGCCTCCAGAGGCCCAGCAAGGCCTGCCTCCTTCAGCTGGGGTCGGGAAGGAAAGGCTCTGCTGAGCGAAGGCAGCGGGACCTTCCACGCTTTCATTTGCGGGAATGCATGCCCCATGCTGCAGAGGGGTAAAGGAGTAGGGTTGCCAATCCCCAGGTGGAAGCAGGGGACCCCCCCCCCGGTTTGGAGACCCTCCCCCTGCTTCAGGGTCATCAGAAAGCGGGGGGGGGGGGAGAGGAGGGAAATGTCTGCTGGGAACTCTGTTACTTCCCATGGAGAATTGATCTGTGGGTATCTGGGGCTCTGGGGAGGCTGTTTTTTGGGATAGATGCACCAAATTCTCAGTATAGCATCCAGTGCCTCTTCCCAAAATACCCCCCAAGTTTCAAAAAGATTGGACCAGGGGGTCCAATTCTATGAGCCCCCAAAGAAGGTGCTCCTATCTTTCATTATTTCCTATGGAAGGAAGGTATTGAAAAGGTGTGCCGTCCCTTTAAATGTGATGGCCAGAATTCCCTTTGGAGTTCAATGATGCTTGTCACAGCCTTGATCTTGGCTCCACCCCTAATGTCTCCTGACTCCACCCCCAAAGTCTCCTGGCTCCACCCCCAAAGTCCCCAGATATTTCTTGAATTGGACTTGGCAACCCCAGGCCCTGCCTCTGTATCTGCTGCTGCCCAGTGCCTGGACACCACAGGGACAATTTCCTGCCTTGTGTGCCCCTGGAGGAATTTCCATTTGCCCACTGCCTGCTCCTCCCCCGCCCCCCGTCCTCCTTTGAAAATAGTGTGTCCAAGACAGCGGAGGTCTTATGTGGTAGAGAGAACCACCCCCACATCACACGTTGTACAGGGGGGAAGGCATTTCTTCACGAGGCGCTCTGTTTTGCCAGAGATGAGACTTAAATCAGAAGAGTTTCCAGCTCAACATTAGGAAGAACTTCCTGACCATCAGAGCAATTCCTCAGTGGAACGGGCTTCCTCGGGAGGTGGTGGGCTCTCCTTCCTTGGAGGTTTTTCAACAGAGGCTAGACGGCCATCTGACAGCAATGGAGATCCTGTGAATTTAGGGGGAGGCGTTTGTGAGTTTAGAGTGGTTCCTCAGTGGAACAGGCTTCCTCCTTGGAAGGTGGTGGGCTCTCCTTCTTGGAGGTTTTTCAACAGAGGCTAGATGGCCCTCTGACAGCAATGAAGATCCTGTGAATTTAGGGGGAGGTGTTTGTGAGTTTCCTGCATTGTGCAGGGAGTTGGACTAGATGACCCTGGCGGTCCCGTCCAACTCTTCTATGATTCTATGACTGTCCTTTTGGCCTTGCCGCCACTGAAGGCAATAAAAATTTTCCCTCTAGAAGTAGACCATCTATCCAAGGGAGAAAGAAAGGCTGAGAGAAAGATAGCAGCCCAAGACGCCTTGCTCCTTGTTGTGCTCTCCGACCAGAGCAGAAGTCAAGGAAGGGTGCCCCTTCCTCTTTGCCATCCCTGAGAAGAGCAGACATGACGGTCTCTGCCTCTGAGGGGACCCTCTGGTGGTTCCCTTCATGCCAGTGGGTGAAGTCACATGACATGTTTTGCATGCTTGCACTTGACAGCGTTGTGGTGCTTAATAAACCAATTTGCTTTGTTAATCTCGTCTGGGGTGTGTGCGTGGCTGTTCTGGCTCTCCCCAGCATTCTGAAAAGAAGCTACAGCATGGCGGTTGCCACAGCACAGCTGAGCTAAATGCAACAATTAGGACCACCGTACGCTCTTCTGAGAAGTTCTGTGGAGAGTGGGGATCCACAAGCGCTTTTCCTGGAGGTCTACGGCGTACGTGTGCAGCCAGGTGATCTTCATGTGCTCCCAGGAGCCCAGAGCTTATGATGTCTCAGAGTGTCCTCCTCCCAGGGCCCATTTTCAGTGCCGTTTCCCTTCCCCACAACAATCTGTCCCGTGCCAAGAAAAACATTTCCTGCTAATCTTTGTAAACAAAGCGCACAGTTTGGATATTAATAGCCCAAAATCGTTATGGAGAGGAGCTCTTTAGCCGACGCTGTGCTGTGTGTTCCCTGCTGCTCCTTCCGCAAGAACATGAATTCATCTTCTGCAAATACAACAAATGCATTTGTTTCATCCAGGGGAAAAGGCCGATCTAGCTAGACAAGCCACCCCCCCCCCCTTCCAACTTGTCTCTGGGCATCCCCAGTCAGAGAGCAAAAGGACAGGGCTGGCTGTGCACTGCCCCGGGGGGCGGGGGGGGCAGATGAGCTGGATGGGTGGGTCTCCCACTCCAGGCACCTTGGAAGCCCTTCATGACCCGGCTGGGACCCACATATTGGAATTCACTGCCACAGGAGGTGGCGGCAGCTAAAGGTGGCTACAGGTAGCTTCAAGAGGGGATTGGATAAGAATCTGGAGCAAAGGTCCATCAGTGGCTATTAGCCACAGCGTATTGTTGGAACTCTCTGTCTGGGGCAATGATGCTCTTTATTCTTGGTGCTTGGGAGGGGGGCAACAATGGGAGGGCTTCTAGTGTCCTGGCCCCACTGATGGACCTCCTGATGGCACCTGGGTTTTTTGGCCACTGTGTGACACAGAGTATTGGACTGCATGGGCCACTGGCCTGATCCAACATGGCTTCTCTTAGGCTCTTATGTGACACAGAGTGTTGGACTGGAGTGGCCACTGGCCTGATCCAACATGGCTTCTCTTATGTTCTTATGTGACACAGAGTGTTGGACTGGAGTGGCCACTGGACTGATCCAACATGACTTCTCTTATGTTCTTATATGACACAGAGTGTTGGACTGTATGGGCCATTGGCCTGATCCAACATGGCTTCTCTTATGTTCTTATGTCTGGGGCAGTGATGCTCTGTATTCTTGGTGCGGGTGGTGGGGGCACAGTGGGAGGGCTTCTAGTGTCCTGGCACCACTGATGGACCTCCTGATGGCACCTGGGGTTTTTGGCCACTGTGTGACACAGAGTATTGGGCTGCATGGGCCATTGGCCTGATCCAACATGGCTTCTCTTATGTTCTTATGTCTGGGGCAAGCGATGCTCTGTCTTCTTGGTGTTTGGTGGGGGGCAGTGGGAGAGCTTCTAGTGTCCTGGTCTCACTGATGGACCTCCTGATGGCACCTGGGGTTTTGGCCACTGTGTGACACAGAGTGTTGGACTGCATGGGCCACTGGCCTGATCCAACATGGCTTCTCTTATGTTCTTCTGTGACACAGAGTGTTGGACTGGATGGGCCATTGGCCTGATCCAACATGGCTTCTCTTATGTTCTTATGTGACACAGAGTGTTGGGCTCAGTGGCATAGGGAGGGGGGAGGGCGGGAAGGGCGGGTCGCCCCAGGTCTGGGGGTCCCCGCATTGGCAAGGGGGGCCCCCAAACAATGGCCGTGTTGGTGTTGCTGCGCTGCGAGGAGGGGAGAAAAAGAATGGAGGCGCCCGACAGTGAGGGGGAGCGTGCGCGCACGGCGGAGGAAGGGGGTGTGGCGGGGAGGGGCGCGCGCGCGCTCGTCGGGGCTCCTCGTTCCCTTCCCTTCCCCCCTCCCCCTTTTTTTCCCCCCTCTCTCTCACGCAAGCGGCTGAAAGGCGCGTCGCTTTTTCTCCTCCCTCGCCTCAGAAGGTGCGCGTGTGCACCAGCCTCCTTCTCGGGCATCTCCCGCGGCGGGGGGAGGGGAGTGGATGGCGACAGCGAGGGGATGCGCACGGCGCACAACGGGGGAACTTGGAAGGGGGTGTGGTGGGGAGGGGCGCGCGGGCGCACGTCGGGGCTCCTTGTTCCCTTCCCTTCCCCCCCCTCCCCCTTTTTTTCCCCCTCTCTCACACAAGCGGGTGTGAGGATAAATTGGAGGGGAGGAGAATAATATAAGCCCCTTCAGGTCCCCACTGGGGAGAAAGGCAAGATACAAACAAAGGTTGAAAATAATAATAAAGAACAGGCAGCTTTTCTACAGCTCTAAGACACCCTAAATTTCTAAATGAATCATGTCCCCTCCCATTAAACAATTAGGCTGGAAAGTCAAAGTTTTGAGAGCCTATCCTAAGGGCAATATGCATGAGAAAGGAGCAGGGTTTGAATGCTGCCACAGAGCTTCCCTTTCTGATTTTCTATGTGGTCAAGGTTTATCTTGCACTGTCCAGTCTGCTAATTAAGATCCTCTGCCCAAACCCTGCTCTATCCTCACCTGCAGAGGTGAAGTGGGTGGCCAACTAGAGACAGGGTTGTCTTAGTAGTGGCTCCTCCCGTTTGGAATTCCCTCCGACTTGGAACACCCTTGATAGTTTAAGGATCGAAAGGCTCTAAATGAGATGCTGACAGAAAAAGAAGCCAAGGCCATCACACGATCTACCTACTGTGTTATCTTGTTTTCCTCCAAGGAGCTCAGGACAGATTGCATTGGTCTTCTTTGGAATGCAGCCTTTCAGCAACCCTCTGAAGGAGGCTAGACTGAGCGAGTACATTTGGCCCAAGGTTACATAGTGACCTTGATGGCAGAGGAAGGATTTGAATCAGAGTCTTCCTAAACCTTTGCAATGGCAAACCACCCCGTAAAAAAAGTCTGCCGTGAAAACGTTGTGAAAGCAACGTCACCCCACAGTCGGAAACGACTGGTGCTTGCACAGGGGACCTTTCCTTTTCCTTCCTAAACCTAGTCTGAAACTCTAATCCCTACACTACACTGGCTCTTAAAAGCTTGTTGCAGAATGCCTGCATTAACTGACTACAGAAGGCTGTTACCACCAGAATTAGTTCTTGAAGGAGTTTAAGACATTGACCAAGGCTCTCACATGTCATGCTCTGTAGCTCTTCAGCAATGGGAAGGAAGGAAGGAAGGAAGGAAGGAAGGAAGGAAGGAAGGAAGGAAGGAAGGAAGGAAGGAAGGAAGGAAGGAAGGAAGGAAGGAAGGAAGGAAGGAAGGAAGGAAGGAAGGAAGGAAGGAGGGAAGGAGGGAGGGAAGGAAGGAGGGAAGGAGGGAGGGAGGGAAGGAAGGAAGGCAAATCGATGGAGAGAGGGAGGGAGAAGTGGAAAGAAAGCAACTTTCACTTTGGATGAATTCTCCCAAGTCCAAGCTGCCTGCTGGCTTGGCTTGGAGATGTGATTTAAAGAGACAAATGCCTTCTCCAAGCCAGCCAATAGGTCAGTGGGGGCTTTGAGAGCCACACAATATGTGTGAATGAGACACTGTATGCCATCTTGGGGGGGGTGCCGCCCCCAAAGTGACACCACTTCCTGTTCCCCCCCCACAAGTGGTGGCCATTTTGGGGAAGTTACATCACTTCCTGTTTCCAGCAGGGATCCCTCGCAAGTGGTGGCCATCTTGTGGAAGTGACATCACCGGAAGTGACATCATATCCTGTTTCTGGAGGCGTGCACACACATAGGGGGGCCCACATAAATCTTGGGCCCCGGGCCCCAAAAGCCCTAGCTACGCCACTGGTTGGGCTGGATGGGCCATTGGCCTGATCCAACATGGCTTCTCTTATGTTCTTATGTGACACAGAGTGTTGGACTGGAGGGGCCATTGGCCTGATCCAACATGGCTTCTCTTATGTTCTTATGACACAGAGTGTTGGACTGCATGGGCCACTGGCCTGATCCAACATGGCTTCTCTTATGTTCTTATGTGACACAGAGTGTTGGACTGGAGGGGCCATTGGCCTGATCCAACATGGCTTCTCTTATGTTCTTATGTGACACAGAGTGTTGGACTGGAGGGGCCATTGGCCTGATCCAACATGGCTTCTCTTATGTTCTTATGACACAGAGTGTTGGACTGCATGGGCCACTGGCCTGATCCAACATGGCTTCTCTTATGTCTGGGGCAAGGATGCTCTGTCTTCTTGGTGCTTGGGGGGGGGGGGGTGGGCAGCAGTGGATGGGCTTCTAGTATGTGTGTGTGTGTGTGTGTGTGTGTATGTATACACACACACACACACACACATATTGGCCACTGTGTGACACAGTGTTGGACTGGATGGGGCATTGGCCTGATCCAACATGGCTTCTCTTCTGTTCTTATGACCCCGCCCCCCAGCTATGTTCCAGCTAAGGTTGTCAAGTGGCCATTTGCTGGCTTCCCCCACACACTCCAGGTGGCCCATCCATCATGGGTCTGTGACATGGGGCCCCTCCTGGGAGACCTTCCTTCCGGGGACATGTTTGCCAGGGTGGGGGCTTGAATGGCAAAGGCAGCCTTGAAGGGGGTGGAGAGACTGGGGGGTTTAGCTGGGGGTGTTTTAACTATTACTGGAAACTGCCTTGAACCAAGAGGAAAGGCCGGGTGGGAAACGCTTTAATAAGTCAAATAAATAAATACCTCAGTAGGCACAAAGCTTCCACTCCTCCTCTTGTGGTGAAGTGTGAAGGAACATGCAGGAGGATGTGGCCCCTCCCTCTCCGGCTGGACCCCCCAGGAAAAGTTTCTGGAAGGGGATCCAAAAGGGAGGAAGGCTGGGCCAACACCAGGAGCAGGCGGCCCCTCCAGAACACACCACTCCCTTCTCTGCAGTTCCACCTTTCCCTTCTGGGTAGGAGCTGCTGGAGTTCCTGCTCTCTGTCCTCTCCCGCTCTTCCTAGACATCCTTTCTCATTTGTTTCCTGTCCTCTGGGATGCCAGCTGTGACAGGTGAGAGCTATTAGCACAAAAAATGAGGGAGATTTATATCCTTCTGAGGATGCGGTTTCTCTCCCCCGGGAGGGGGGAGGAAGAGGAGGAGAAGAAACTGAGGGACCAGCAGCTGCTGCGTCATCATTCCTTGTAAGCCACCTTGCTTTAACTGGCCTATGTGAAAGAATGCATGCCTCAGAGCATGGACAGAGTGCCATTTGTCACCAGCAAGTGTCCTGTATCAAGCCCCTCCTCCCCCACTGGCAGGACGGCTGAAAAATGACCCCTAGATGTGACCCATAATTACTGCGTGTTTGGGATCATTATTTTTTAAATTAATGATCAATCACATTTGCTTCAAAGGAAGACAAAGGTAATTAAAGAGCCCATTCTGGAATGCTGGAGCACTAGGAAGCAATTAATTAACTTTATTTAAACATCAGAAGCTGCAGGGAAGTTGTTTTAAAGGGATCGTTGAGGAGAGAAGCAGGAATTTGTCTGCTGCCCGGGATTTCCTTTTGAGTGCACCAAACAGCAGGATCTTGATCTTTGGGACGGGGCCCTGCCAGACTTTTAAGGGGTAATATAGGATTAGCTTAAGTAGTCTCTTTGTCTCCCTGTGGAATCCTCCTTTCAGTTCTGCTTGCAGCTCGGTGTGGAAAATTACTCCGTCTGCAACAGAAAACAGCCGCTGTGTGGGAACTGCACAGCTCCTAATGTTGTTTGTGGACCACAGAAAGGGCTCAGTCCAAGAGCTCTGAAGAGGAAATGCAACTGCGCTGCTTCGAATGGAATATTCCACTGCAGCAGCCACTCTCGAATCCAGGACTTGCAGAGCACTCAAGAGGCTCCTGAGATTTGTGGCCCCCCCATCACCACCCCCACCCCAAATGTCTGAGCTACAGACCTGCGTGCAGGCCTTAATCCAGAGCTCAGGGAGCCATGCAAACAGGGCACTCCAGCTGGATATGCACATCTCCCCACTTTGGCACCTGCTGGAGAGGGAGAAGAGAACAAAGATCCAGACCAGATTGCAGTAGGGTTAGAATGGATAAAAGGAAGTCCTTCACCCAAAGGGTGATTAACATGTGGAATTCACTGCCACAGGGGGTGGCGGCGGCCACAAGCATAGCCACCTTCAAGAGGGGACTGGATAAAAATATGGAGCAGAGGTCCATCAGTGGCTATTAGCCACAGTGTGTTGTTGGAACTGTCTGGGGCACTGATGCTCTGTATTCTTGGTCCTTGGGGAGGGGGGCAAAGTGGAAGGGCTTCTAGCCCAATTTGCAAACCTCCTTTTTTTGGCCACTGTGTGACACAGAGTGTTGGACTGGATGGGCCATTGGCTGATCCAACAGGGCTTCTCTTATGTTCTTATGTGACACAGAGTGTTGGACTGGAGGGGCCACTGGCTGATCCAACAGGGCTTCTCTTATGTTCTTATGTGACACAGTCAGAGTGTTGGACTGGATGGGCCACTGGCCTGATCCAACAGGGCTTCTCTTATGTTCTTATGTGACACAGAGTGTTGGACTGGATGGGCCACTGGCTGATCCAACAGGGCTTCTCTTATGTTCTTCTGTGACACAGAGTGTTGGACTGGAGGGGCTACTGGCCTGATCCAACAGGGCTTCTCTTATGTTCTTCTGTGACACAGAGTGTTGGACTGGAGGGGCCATTGGCCTGATCCAGCATGGCTTATCTTATGTTCTTATGTTGGTCTTAAAGGTGAACTTGACTCCTACATTGTTCCCCCATAAATTGCATCTCATCACCAGCATCTCCTACAATCACACGTGTTTATCTCAGAGCATCAAAGGGTGCCAATACATAAAGCAAGAATATTAGTGCATGACATAATAAATGAAGTGTCTGCAGGGCACTGCCTTGGTGCATCGCATAAATTACTGGAGTGGAGTCGCAATCGTGGCACTTTTACTAGGGCTTTACTCTCATAAACGGCGGCTTATGCTTGTGATCAGAATATTGGGTATCATTTTACCGTAGCCGAGTCCTGGTTTATGTCAAAATCCATATAGAACCTTTATTAGGATTTATTCTGGGGCATTTGTTCATCTTCAGGCGGGGACGGCGGCTACCAGATCAGAATATCAGGGCGATAAAGTGAGAAATTGAAAGAGGAGCGAAAACAGCACGCGAAGAAGATATGATCTCCGGCTTCCCGCTTTCCATCAGGAGCCGCTCGGGGTGGTATTTATACGTTTGGTGGAGCTAAATGTGTTGCTCAGCACTTTTCAAACTGGAGGCCTCTGTTTATGTGTGTGTGTGTGTGTGTGTGTGTGAGAGAGAGAGAGAGAGAGAGAGAGAGAGAGAGAGAGAGAGAGAGAGAGAGAGAGAGAGAAGTGGGAATTCTGGGGCACGGAGGTTAAACATATGAGGAGTGCGGGAAGCAGTTGTGTTCTCCAGCTGGGCTCTCTCCCTCCGTGCTCCAGCCTTCCTCCTTACAAAGGAAGGCGTGAACCAAAGTGCTCTAAGAAGCAAGGTCCAGTGCAGGAGAGTAGTGTGTGTGTGAGAGAGAGAGTGATTTGCCTGGCCAGTGTGTGGAAGTAGGCCAATTTTGACAGTCGCCTAGGGCGCCACCTGGCCTAGGGGGCACTACCAGGCACCCCCTCTCCCCACACACAGCATTTGTGCTCCTTGGAGTCTCCTTCCCCAATGCAGACTGCATGGACTGGTGTCACGTTCCCCGGGTCTATTACAGACCCAGGAAACGTGAAACTGTGCGGCGCCTGCGGAGTGTGCTTCTCGGAGCCCAGCAGGCTTAAATTAACCAATTGCAAAAGCTGAAGAAGAGCCAATGACAGGTTCTAAAAACTGGCTCCTGTTGTAGTTGCAGTTAGTGGAGAATGCCGCCGCTCGGCCGTTATTAGGGCTCCCTAGCTGGGAGCACATTCAGCCGGGCCTCCGGGGACTGCACTGGCTGCCAATAATATACCGAGTCCGGTACAAGATGCTGGTTATTTCCTTTAAAGCTCTATATGGCCTAGGACCTGCCTACCTTAGGGACCGTCTCTTCCCATATGCTCCCCAGAGAGTGCTGCGATCCGGCTCTCGAAATCTGCTTGTAATCCCCGGGCCAAAGAAGGCCTGGTTGAAGTCAACTAGGGACAGGGCCTTCTCGATCACAGCCCCTTGCTGGTGGAACCAGTTACCGGAAGAGGTCAGGGCCCTGCGGGACGTTGGACAGTTCCGCAGGGCCTGTAAGACAGTCCTCTTCCGGTTGGCTTATAACTGACCGGCATTGAAACATTGAAATATTCTGATGGAAGACTATAAGACAGCACACTGAGACTGATTGATGTATTGACATATTAGTTGTTTTAATTATGTAAATTATTATTGTATTTTAATTCTTGAATTTTATTGTTAGAATTTTTATGTTGTGAGCTGCCCTGAGCCCGCTTTGGTGGGGTAGGGCGGGATATAAATGAAATGAAATGAAATGAAATGTAGTTGTCTGCTGCCACTCATCCTTCCGATTCTACTTCACAGAGCCGTGGGGAGGGAGCCGTGGCATCTTTATCGCATGCGCAAGGCCTTCGCCCTGGCACCTCCAACTAAAAAGACCACAACTTGTATTGCTTAAGCTCACAATTAAAAAAAAATATAAATAAAAATGTAAATTGTTTCAAGTGTCCTCATTTCTCCTACAATTCTCTATTGTTTAAAAACAGCAGCTTGCCTAAGGCCCAGAAACCAGGAAGGGAGATCCCTTTGCCAACTCTTGATGGGTGCCACTGATACCAGCCCCGAAGGTCAAGAGCTTGGGGTGCTTCTTGAGTCCTCTTTGACAACGGAGGCCCAGGTGGCAGCCACTGCCAAATCCACCTTTTTCCATCTCCAACGGGCTCGGCAGTTGGCCCCTTTTCTGGAACACGATGACCTAGCAATGGTAATCCATGCCACGGTCACCTCGAGAATAGACCACTGCAATGGTCTCTACATGGGGCTACCCTTGACACTGACTCGGAAACTGCAGCGTGCAGAACGCGACAGCACGGCTGTTAATGGGGCTCCCTCGATGGGAGCACATTCAGCCAGCGCTGAAAGAACTGCACTGGCTACCTATTGTCTTCCAAGTCCATTTCAAGGCGTTGGTATTGACCTTTAAAGCCCTATATGAAGCAGGGTGGCCAAGTCCAATTCAAGAAATATCTAGGGACTTTGGGGGTGGAGCCAGGAGACATTGAGGGTGGAGCCAGGAACAAGGGTGTGACAAGCATAATTGAACTCCAAGGGAGTTCTGGCCATCACATTTCAAGGGACAGCACACCTTTTTAAATGTCTTCCTCCCATAGGAAATAATGAAGGATAGGGGCACCTTCTTTTGGGGCTCATAGAATTGGACCCCCTGGTTCAATCATTTTGAAACATGGGGGATCCTTTGGGGAGAGTCACTAGATACTATACTGAAAATTTGGTGCCTCTACCTCAAAAAACAGCTCCCCCAGAGCCCCCAAAACCTCCAGATTAATTCCCCATTATACCCTATGAGAATCGATCTCCACATAGGGAATAATTAAGTGCTCAGCAGAATTTCCCTCCCCTCCCCCCCCTTTCTGGCAACTTTGAAGCAAGGGATTGGCCTCTCTACTCACGAGTTGCTGCCAACTTCTTCAAAGTAACAGACACCCCATCCCAAGAGGAAGCCTTTCAATCAGACTGAAGCCTCCGGAGGGGGAAAGGCACATGGTCCTCTGGGGGCGGGGCTTCCCCCCATTGGCCAGCTGACTGGGGGTGGGAAGGAGCCTGGGAAAGCGGAAGAACCCCCGCTGGGACCTGGGGATTGGCAAGCCTAATATGAAGGGGGGCCTATCTTCGGGACCGCCTTTCTCCTCATGTTCCACAGAGAGCACTGCGTTCAGGAACGCAACATCTACTGCCCATCCCCAGACCAAGGGAGGCCAGGCTGTGTTCTACACGGTCCAGGGCCTTCTCAGTGGCAGCACCTGAAATATGAAATGCACTCCCGGAGGCCATATGGGCCCTGCAGGACCTCTCTCAATTCCACAGGGCCTGCAAAACCGAGTTACTCCAACAGGCTTTTGGCACTTAAAACCAGGAGAGGAGTGCCACCTACACTACTGAGATATTGGAACTACTATGGGTTTAGCGGTTATAAAGGACAATCCCGCCTAGGTAGTTATTTAACAGCACCGTAAAATGGTTTTAAAATGTTTTAAAAATGTTTATTGCTTGAAGTTTGATTGTTTAATTGTATTTATTTTCTGAAATTTTGAACTGAGTGTTAGCTGCCCTGAGTCCTCTTGCGGAGTGGGCGGGGTATAAATTAAAGAAAATAATGATAATGATGATAATAACAAAACCCCTAGCCCTTGCCCTGGTGATTTGGCCTCCTCTCCCAACTTACTTTGCTTTCTGCAGGCAGAGAGGTGATCCAGACAGACAGAGGGGTGGAGAGGTTTGCACTCCAGTTTCCTTCGGAATGGTGTGTGTGTTTGTGTGCATCTAATTTGTAGCTAAGCAGTGCGGCAGGAGGGGGAACAGGCTGAAATATGGCCCCAGGAGACTCACTGCAAAGAGGACAAGGCTGCCCAGGCTTCATTACCCCATAAGTCAGACTCAGCATTGCTGCCGCTGCCGTTAGGCTTCATCTTGGGCAGGCCCTGGGAAAAGGCTGACTAATCTTAATTAGAACTATGCAAACACCACAGCAGCAAATATATAAATATTTAAAGTTAAACATATCCATATGCAGGAGTGCATTAATCTGCTTCCTCCCACAAGCTGTGCTTGTGTTCCTCGGGGCAGCCTTGCCAGACAAGACTCTCACAGCCAGGAGGCCACTTTCCCTCCCGTGGTCAGAGGGTGAGGGACTCCAGGGGGCTCAGCCCACGGCTCTCCCAGTCCCACCAGTCAGAGGAGGGGTGCTTGGGAGCCTGTTTCTCAAGGAAGAAGCTGGTACCCAGGCCCTGACACCGCAAGCAGGTGGCACCTGGCTCAGTTATTTCTGGACCAAAATCCACCTGACACCCATCGACCCATCTCTTGCTGGTGTTTGCAGTGCTTGGGAGAATCATGTAGGTGCCAGAAAGATGGCGGCCAGGTCAGGAGTAAAGAGCCAAGGAAGAAGAGGAGGTGGTGGTGGCAATGATGATGATGATGGTGATGAAGAATAACAATATGATCATGATGACGATGACAAGGACAATATTGGACTTATATCCTGCCGTCCACTCCGAATCTCAGAGCGGCTCACAATCTCCTTTACCTTCGAGAGCCAGTTTGGTGTAGTGGTTAAGTGTGCGGACTCTTATCTGGGAGAACCAGGTTGGATTCCCCACTCCTCCACTTGCAGCTGCTGGAATGGCCTTGGGTCACCCATAGCTCTCATAGGAGTTGTCCTTGAAAGGGCAGCTTCTCGCAGAGCTCTCTCAGCCCCACCCACCTCACAGGGTGTCTGTTGTGGTAGAGGGAGATGAAAGAGATTGTGAGTCGCTTTGAGACTCTGAGATTTGGAGTGGAGGGTGGGATATAAATCCAATATCTTTTACTTCTTCTTCCTCCCACACAACAGACACCCTGTGAGGTGGGTGGGGCTGAGAGAGCTCTGACAGAAACTGCTCTTTCAAGGACAACTCCTGCGAGAGCTATAGCTCACCCACGGCCATTCCAGCAGCTGCAAGTGGAGGAGTGGGGAATCAAACCCGGTTCTCCCAGATAAGAGTCCGCACACTTAACCACTACACCAAACTGGAAGGGTAATGCAAGTGGAAAAGGGAGAGGAAACAGATGACTTGGGAGGAGAGAAGCAGGTTATTGAATAGACATGGAAGTCTGAGACATTTCAGAGGGCGAGGGGACAAGAAAGGTTTTGGCCTGTTTATGGAGGAAAGTGAGGGCCTCACTGGAGTTTTTTTAGGTTGGGAGTAGCAAGAGAAGAATGTAGGCTCATGGGCCCTCTCATAGGACACCCCAGCCTGTTCCATCATAGAATCCTAGAGTTGGAAGGGACCTCCAGGGTCATCTAGTCCAACCCCCTGCACAAGGCAGGAAACTCACAAACCCCTCCCCCTCAATTCACAGGATCCTCATTGCTGTCAGAGGGCCATCTAGCCTCTGTTTAGAAACCTCCAAGGAAGGAGAGCCCACCATGTCACCATCCAGACCTGGCAACCGTCGGGGGGACAGCTTTGATCCCCCCTTGACTGTGGCCACAGTGGGGTGAGTGCCTGAAGCAAAGGAGAGGGAGGTCTGGAGGGCTCTTGCCTTGGTCTGCTTCTGCCGACAGCCAGAGCTGCTCCTTCTCCAGGTGTCCTGGGCTGGCTGCAGTCAGGAGCAAAGTCCGAGCCCAGTTTGGGGTTGAGCCGGGGAGTTCTAACCGAAGCCCAGTCGGGGGCTGGAGAGAAAGACTGTCTGGAGCTGAGAGTCAAGAAGCTGGAGAGTTCAGCCAGGAGCACAAGAGCTGAGGGAGGTGCGTGTTGCCACGGAGCCCAGACCCCACAAATAGGGGGCTAAATGGGCCTCTGGCGATGTTCCCATCAGCGTGCAGTGAAGTTTCTGTCAGGACTCAGTGACCGTTTTCCTCACAGGCGCGTGTCCCTCGCTGGATCGCTGAGCCTCAGTGGGGTTGCTCCCTCAGCCCAGCTTCCTGTGTGGGGAGGGGGCTTCCTGCTTGCAGCTGTGCCTCTTCCCCTGCTTCTGGGTCAGGTGTGGGGAATGCGGACTCAGGCGGTGGCACGCTGGCAGCTTGAGGAGCATTTGAGGACCCAGCTACAGGCTCTGCTGCCAACGCAGGTGGTGGCCACGACACCCTCACCCACGACACCAGGATGGCTCCTGCATCCGGTCGAAGCAGTGGTGGCTTCTGTTCATCGCAATGGGTGCTGCTTCTCTCCTTCTGGCTCCGGAAGCATTTCCTTTCACTGCTGCTCAGGGGAGCCATGTTTTTGTGGCAAAATGGGCACGGGGTGGCGTCCTGCTTCAACCCAGCAGGAAAGGTCCACAGGTTTGATGCTCTGCTTTCCATGGCTGAGCCATGCAGGGCTCTCCCCTTCCCTTCAGCCAAAGGGCAGCTCCTTCCACACCACGTGGAGGGGTGCTCAGCCTCTGCCCAAGCGGACGGAGAGCGCCACTCCCCCCCCAACCTCCGGGGAAGGCAAGGGGTTAGGGCTCCCAGGTTTGCAGGCCGGGCAGGGATTTCCCCACCCCGGAGTTTCCCAATGTGGGCCCGTGGTGGGGATCCTCCCTCAACATTGCCAGCATGATGACATCACTTGCAGTGATGTCATCATGCCAGCGACATTGCATGCCGGCCGCTCTAGAAGCTTCTGGGAAAACTCTGTGGTTTTCCCAGACGCTCTAGCAATTTGGGAAGGAAAACCAGTTTGGTGTAGTGGTTAAGTGTGCAGACTCTTAGTTGGGAGAACCAGATTTGATTCCCCACTCCACCACTTGCATCTGCTGGAATGGCTTGGGTCAGCAAGAGCTCTCTTATCTGGAGGAACAGGGTTTGATTCCCCACTCCTCCACTTGCACCTGCTGGAATGGCCTTGGGTCAGCCAGAGCTCTCTTATCTGGGAGAACTGGGTTGGATTCCCCACTCCTCCACTTGCACCTGCTGGAATGGCCTTGGGTCAGCCATAGCTCTCTTATCTGGGAGAACCAGGTTTGATTCCCCACTCCTCTATTCGCACCCGCTGAGATGGCCTTGGGTCAGCCAGAGCTTTCAGAGAAGCTGTCCTTGAAAGGGCAGCTGCTATGAAAGCACTCTCAGCCCCACCTAACTCACAGGGTGAAGAAGGTAAAGGAGATTGTGAACTGCTCTGAGATTAAGCATATAGTGCAGGATATAAATCCATCATCATCATCACCATCACCACGACCACCACCTCTTCTTCTTCTTCTTCTTCTTCTTCTTCTTCTTCTTCGAGGCAGTTTGGTGTAGTGGTTAAGTGAGCGGACTCTTATCTGGGAGAACCGGGTTTGATTCCCCACTCCTCCACTTGCACCTGCTGGAATGGCCTTGGGTCAGCCAGAGCTCTCTTATCTGGGAGAACCGGGTTTGATTCCCCACTCCTCCACTTGCACCTGCTGGAATGGCCTTGGGTCAGCCAGAGCTCTCGCAGGAGTTGTCCTTGAAAGGGCAGCTGCTGCTGGAGCTCTCTCAGCCCCACCCACCTTGCAGGGTGTCTGTTGTGGGGGAGAAAGATAAAGGAGATTGTGAGCCGCTCTGAGAGACTTCGGAGTGGAGGGCGGGATATAAATCCAATATCTTCATCTACCTCACATGGGGTCTGTTGTGGGAGGGAGGAAGGGAAAAGAGATTGTGTGACGCTCTGAAACTCTTCCGAGTGGAGGGCGGGATATAAATCTAATATCTTCATCTACCTCACAGGGTGTCTGTTGTGGGGGAGGAAGGGAAAGGAGATTGTGAGCCGCTCTGAGACTCTTCGGAGTGGAGGGCGGGATATAAATCCAATATCTTCATCTACCTCACAGGGTGTCTGTTGTGGGGAAGGAAGGGAAAGGAGATTGTGAGCCGCTCTGAGACTCTTTGGAGTGGAGGGGGGGAAATAAATCCAATATCTTCATCTACCTCACAGGGTGTCTGTTGTGGGGAAGGAAGGGAAAGGAGATTGTGAGCCGCTCTGAGACTCTTCGGAGTGGAGGGGGGGAAATAAATCCAATATCTTCATCTACCTCACAGGGTGTCTGTTGTGGGGAAGGAAGGGAAAGGAGATTGTGAGCCGCTCTGAGACTCTTCGGAGTGGAGGGGGGGAAATAAATCCAATATCTTCATCTGCCTCACAGGGCGTCTGTTGTGGGGGAGGAAGGGAAAGGAGATTGTGAGCCGCTCTGAGACTCTTCGGAGTGGAGGGGGGGAAATAAATCCAATATCTTCATCTACCTCACAGGGTGTCTGTTGTGGGGGAGGAAGGGAAAGGAGATTGTGAGCCGCTCTGAAACTCTTCGGAGTGGAGGGCGGGATATAAATCCAATATCTTCATCTACCTCACAGGGTGTCTGTTGTGGGGGAGGAAGGGAAAGGAGATTGTGAGCCGCTCTGAAACTCTTCCGAGTGGAGGGGGGGATATAAATCCAATATCTTCATCTGCCTCACAGGGTGTCTGTTGTGGGGGAGGAAGGGAAAGGAGATTGTTAGACGCTCTGTGACTCTTCAGAGTGGAGGGCGGGATATAAATCCAATATCTTCATCTACCTCACAGGGTGTCTGTTGTGGGGGAGGAAGGGAAAGGAGATTGTGAGCCGCTCTGAGAGTCTTCGGAGTGGAGAGCGGGATATGAATCCAATATCTTCTTCTTCTAGCACACGTCGGAGGCTGTGGGGGACTTGGCAACCCTACAAGGGGTGTGTTGGGCTCTGGCTGTGGAACTTCAGTGTGTGGCTGATGCCCCACTGGTGTTGAGGAGACAGGCGCACAAGACATTGTCGCTCGTGGCTTCCTCCGTAGGGCGGAGACGGTCCCAGCGCCAAGGGGCTTCCGAGCAGCCTCCCCCAGCCTGCAGCCACCCCCGCCCCACCCCAGAAGCCCCTTCCTTCCTGGCTCATGTTGCTGCTCAACCTCCTTCTAACCCACTTGAGCTGCGGATGCTGACACAGCCCTCAAGACACATGTCTGCTGCATCCACTTTCCAAGATGGCACATTTCCATTTCCCTGCCAAGCCTGGCTGGTGTGGAGGCATCGCTGGGTCACTGAATAATACATCAGCCCCTAATCTCTGCTATAAACCGTCATTAATGCAAGTATTTAGGGCTCGCTTTGCATACGGACAGCAGCGGCACCCGCTTCTTCAGAAGAACGGAGGGGAAGATAAAGGCCTCATGAATAAAGAAGCGTTGGGGTGGGTGGAATCTCCAGAGCTGGCTTTTTTATGCAACCTTCCAAACTCGCCCCAAATGGAGTCGTTTGTTTCCTTTCTCTCCTCTTGCATCGCAAACGACGGGTAGCAGTTTTGCTCTCATTAACTCCTAATGATCCTTTTGACAAGAGGAATAAACAGAAACCTCGAAGAGCACTTGCTTCTCAGGCCCAGGGAAAACCCACAAAGGGCCCAGAAGGAAGGGAAGAGGGTGGTGCGAGAGTCGGAGGGGAGGAGGAGAACGGAGGCAGAACCGCTTGGCACCTCCTCACAGGGCCGGCGCGTGGGAGTCGATGAAGTAGGTGGCTGCCTGGGGCGCCCTCCCCCTCCCGCTCACACCGACTCCAACCTTGCTGGGCGGTGGCAGGAGTGACTTTGAGCCACTCTTGGGGAGGGGGGCAGCCTCCACCCTTCCCGAACACAGCTCAGCCCGTCCCATTGCTCTTCAGAGGGAGCCAGGAAGAGGCCGCCATCTTCCTGGATCCCTCTGAAGAGGGAGAGAGCTGGGGCGAGTGTTCACACAAAGCAGGCATGGCCTGATGACGTCAACAGGCGCACGGATGGGAGTGGCGTGGGGCACCAGAAACCCTGCCTCCTCAGCCCTCCCCTAATGAGACCTCTCAGCAGAGCTCGCGGGACTCTTGGGGTGAGGGAGGTCCGCCTGGGGAGCTGGGCATGGCTGGCATGGCTTTGATGCCCCACTAGGTGGCCTCTGCAGAGTAGGGTTGCCAATCCCCAGGTGGGGGCAGGGGATCTCCCCCCACTTCAGGGTCATTAGAAAGCAGAGGGGGGAGGGAAATATCTGCTGGGAACTCTATAATTCCTTATGGAGATTTCTTCCTATAGGAAATAATGGGAAATTGATCCGCGGGTATCTGGGGCTCTGGTGGAGCTGTGTTTTGAGGTAGAGGCACCAAATTTTCAGAATAGCATCGCGTGTCTCGCCCCAAAATGCCCTCCAAGTTTCAAAATGATTGATCCAGGGGGTCCAATTCTATGAGCCCCCAAAGAAGGTGCCCCTATCCATTATTTTCTATGGAAGGAAGACATTTTAAAAGGTGTGCGGTCCCTTGAAATGTGATGGCCGGAACTCCCTTTGGAGTTCAGTTATGCTTGTTGTCACACCCTTGCTCCTGGCTCCACCCCCAAAGTCTCCTGGTTCCACCCCCAAAGTCCCCAGATATTTCTTGAACTGGAGTTGACAGCCCTCCTCCTGGCTCCACCCCCAACGTCTCCTGGCTCCACCCCCAAAGTCTCCTGACTCCACCCCCGAAGTCCCCAGATATTTCTTGAACTGGACTTGGCAGCCCTCCTCCTGGCTCCACCCCCAAAGTCTCCTGGTTCCACCCCCAAAGTCCCCAGATATTTCTTGAACTGGAGTTGACAGCCCTCCTCCTGGCTCCACCCCCAACGTCTCCTGGCTCCACCCCCAAAGTCTCCTGACTCCACCCCCGAAGTCCCCAGATATTTCTTGAACTGGACTTGGCAGCCCTCCTCCTGGCTCCACCCCCAAAGTCCCCAGATATTTCTGCAGAGGCAGGGCGGGCACCCCATCCCCACTCACACTGACCTGCTCCAAGGCGCTCCAAGCAGCCCGGATGCCTCAAAGCTGAGCAAATCTGCCACGTGCCCCACCCCGCCCCCGCAGGACTTTGCAGCTCTTCCAGGTTCTGTGGAGCAATTAGTGCGAAATCCGCGCAGACGCTGCGCGGTGAAGAGGGACGTCGCTCCAGAATAAGGTCAGTGCGAAAACGCCCTCAGAGTTGGAGCGCCTGCCCCACCGCCCACAGCCCCTGCTGCGCCCTGCAGGCTCCTCCTCAAAAGCCCCTTGGACAAACCTGTGGGAAAGAGGCAGAGAGTGAGAGGGGCAAACCTGGCAATGAGGCCAACAGCAGCCACAGCAGGCAAGCGGGGCCAAGAGCGGCTCAGTTGCAGGCTGGGAGGGCTGCAAGCAGGGCGAGAGCCAGGGAAGAAAACCAGCCAGGGCCCATAAACCAATGCCTGCTTGGCTTAATCGTTAATCCAGCCCTGGAAACTGCCCACAATCAAGGACTCGGAACTGCATGTTCACATCCCCAGGAAGCCCCAGCTGGATCTGCCTGTTTTTCAGAATGAGAGCTCTTTGAAAAGATTGACCTGGAAATCTGTCGCCCTCCAAACTTTCCACCAGCCTGCAGGTCTTGGGAGACAGAGGGGCCCTGGCCAGCTCCCTGCTGCAACCCCAGTGGGAAAAGCCATTCCCCCTCCGTCCTCCACCTGCAAAATGCGGCTGTGAGAGCTCTTCTCCCATCTCGGCTACCTGAAGAGGTTTTAGTAAATTATTATTATTATTATTAACTTTTTATTTCTATCCCGCCCTCCCCGCCGAGGCAGGCTCAGAGCGGCTCACAACATAAAATAGAATTAGTGGGGCCATCTCCTTCAGAGTTAATCCCGACCAAGGCCACTGATGTCAAACGGCAGAGTTATTCTGCCTCAGAATGCTCTAGAAAAGGGTGTCCACCTGGAACAAACCAGTAGGTGCCCCATCTACTCCTGCATCCTGTTTTACACAGGGGCTGACCAGTTGCCCTGGAAGGCTGACAAACAGGGTAGAGAGGCCAAGGCCTTCCCCTGGTGCTGCTCTCTACTGTTCCTTAAATTAAAAGTTTAATGAAGCACAAGCCGGCATTAAGATTTCCAGGAAAAACATCAACAACCTCAGATATGCAGATGACACCATTCTAATTGCAGAAAATGAGGAGGACCTAAAGAATTTCATGTTGAGGGTGAAAGAGGAGAGCACAAAAGTAGGCTTGAAACTCAACATAACAAAGAACTAAGATCATGGCATCTCCATCACACCTTGGCAAATAGAAGGCGAAGACATGGAAGCAGTGACAGCACGTTTCTGGGATCCAGGATCACTGCAGATGGTGACTGTAGCCATGAAATTAAAAGACGTTTGCTCCTTGGGAGGACAGCTGTGGCCAACCTAGGAAGTCTAATAAAAATTAGAGACATCACCCTGCCAACAAAAGTCCGTATAGTCAAAGTGATGGTATTCCCAGTAGTCATCTATGGCTGTGAGAGCTGGACCATAAGGAAGGCCGAGCGCAGAAGAATAGATGCTTTTGAGCTGTGGTGCTGGAGAAGACTCTTGAGAGTCCCTTGGACTGCAAGAAGATCCAATCAGTCAGTCCTGAGGGAAATCAACCCAGACTGCTCCCTGGAAAGTCAGATGCTGAAGCTGAAGCTCAAATCCTTTGGCCACCCAATGAGAAAGGAGCACTCCCTGGAGAAGACCCTGATGCTGGGAAAGACAGAAGGCAAAAGAAGAAGGGGACGGCAAAAGAGGAGATGGCTGGACAGCGTTACTGATGTAATAAAGACAAATTTGAGCAGACTTCGGAGGATGGTGGAAGACAGGAGGGCCTGGCGTGACTTGGTCCAGGGGGTCAGAAAGAGTCAGACTCGACTGTGCGACTGAACAACAACAAAATGCTTCTGTATATGGTTGGTCACTCACTAGTGATCGACATGAATTGAGGAAATGCAGTTTGATCTTGGCATGCCACCACCACTGCCACGGGACATGGTGGCGGCTACAAGCACAGCCAGCTTCAAGAGGGGATTGGATCAACATATAGAGCAGAGGTCCATCAGTGGCTATTAGCCACAGCATATTGTTGGAACTCTCTGTCTGGGGCAGGGATGCTCCGTATTCTTGGTGCTTGGTGGGGAGGGGCACAGAGGGAGGGCTTCTGGTGTCCTGGCTCCACTGGTGGACCTCCTGAGGGCACCTGGATCTTTTGACCACTGTGTGACACAGTGCTGGACTGGATGGGCCATTGGCCTGATCCAACATGGCTTCTCTTATGTTCTCTTGTGCCTGATTCACAAACCATGAATCCTCATGAACTTTTAAGGACCAAAGAAACTAGCTCAATTTGTGAGGTTCATGGCATGGTAGACCGCTCCCCCCGACCCTGCATTCTACAGACATCAAACTCACCAGGGGTCTTTGGCTGACCCTCCTCTGCCTTCCTTCCAAGTTTAGGGAGTATTAGATTTACAGGGATCAAGAAACAGAAGTTTCTGGGGGAATCTTCTTTTGGGGCCCACAACTAGGATCCCATAAATCCAGTCCTCACCAAACTTGGAAGGCCAGAAGAGGAGACACAACCGGAGAGCCCCTGTGAGTTTGCAGTTTCTATCTTGCACAGTGGATAAAGAACAGGCATGGATGAAACATATCAGCCATCTTTTTCAGGCTCTCTGCCTCCTTCTGAACCTGTCCTCCATGCACAACCTCAAAGCATCTGGGATTGTTTGGGTTTCCAAGCTGTCAAACACGGTGTCAACAATTACACCCCATCATGGTTGACTCTCACTGAAGAGCATCCACTGCTAACATTAGGCAGTATCTGTCCTCAATAAGTCAAGGAAAAGGTCATCTAGGCTGAGAAATCCTGATGTAGATATGGCACAGTGGAGGTCTGGGGGAAACAACGAAGAAAACACAGCTACCACAACATGAGGACCTGTCTTCTTACCCCATTTTTGCTAAGCTCATACTCAAGAGTCTAGGTGGCTTTTCAAAAGTCCAGGTATGTGACATCTGTTGGACCACCCTTGTCCACATAGAATCCTAGAGTTGGAAGGGACCTCCAGGGTCATCTAGTCCAACCCCCTGCACAAAGCAGGAAACTCACAAACACCTCCCCCTAAATTCACAGGATCCTCATTGCTGTCAGATGGCCATCTGGCCTCTGTTTAAAAACCTCCAAGGAAGGAGCACCCACCACCTCCTGAGGAAGCCTGTTCCACTGAGGAATTGCTCTAACAGTCATAGAATCCTAGAGTTGGAAGGGACCTCCAGAGTCATCTAGTCCAACCCCCTGCACAGTACAGGAAACTCACAAACACCTCCCCCTAAATTCACAGGATACTCATTGCTGTCAGATGGCCATCTAGCCTCTGTTGAAAAACCTCCAGGGAACAAGAGCCCACCAGCTCCCAAGGAGGAAGCCTGTTCCACTGAGGAACTGCTCTAACAGTCATAGAATCCTAGAGTTGGAAGGGCCCTCCAGGGTCATCTAGCCCAACCCCCTGCACAATGCAGGAAACTCACAAACCCCTCCCCCTCAATTCACAGGATCTTCATTGCCGTCAGATGGCCATCTAGCCCCTCATGTCCCCACCACAGCCTGGGAGTGATTCCTCCTATGGTTTCATTCTGGACTTATGGGCAGTTTTCAGGATCAAGGAACCAGGGGGCATTCTCCATTTGACAAGACAAGACGCTCTGAAAAGTGGCATCTGGGTCAGGGTACTGAGTTGGAATTCTCCCACAGGAGGGAAGTGCCAGAATGACCCCTGTCCCCCTGACAGGTATTGTTGAGGAGGACGTGGTGCTCTGTTCTGCTCTGAAGACAACAAATCCAGTGCAGGGATGAGTTTCTGGGCCCTGGGCAGGCACATCCTTGCGAATCATCCAGTCACGTTGCGGCTGCATTAGAATTCAGGTGCAGAACTGAGGAGCCAGCATGATCAATGGCCTGGTGATGGGATTTGCATGCACTTTGTCAATGGCCCATCCATTTCGGTGTCGGCTCTGGGATCTGCCTGTACAGCACATTAATAACGTGGCCAGGTCACCTGGGATAAAGCCAGCTGCTTAAAAGCATCACCTCCTCAAATCTTCTTGAGCTGACTCCAGAGAGATGGATTCCCATTGTGCCTCAGGGGCAGGACTCAGAAAGCTGGGGACCATGGTTCTATGGGGTGGGAACTGCCTTGTGGGACCCCTCAGTCTTACCCCCTGCCCCTTCATGCAATTCAATCACTGTGTAAAGCCCTGTGGAGAAATCAGCCAAGGCCCCAGAAGGTTGGACCAGAACCAACAGGTGGAAATTAAATCAGAAGAGTTTCTGGCTCAACATTAAAAACCTTTCTTGGAGGTTTTAAAACAGAGGCTGGATGGCCATCTGACAGCAATGAGGATCCTGTGAATTTAGGGGGAGGTGTTTGTGAGTTTCCCGCATTGTGCAGAGGGTTGGACTAGAAGACCCTGGAGGTCCCTTCCAACTCTAGGATTCTTCGGGAGGTGGTGGGCTCTCTTCCCTTGGAGGTTTTTAAACAGGCTAGATGGCCATCTGACAGCAATGAGGATCCTGTGAATTTAGGGGGAGGGGTTTGTGAGTTTCCTGCATTGTGCAGGGGGTTGGACTAGATGACCCTGGAGCTCCCTTCCAACTCTAGGATTCTATGATTCTTTGGGAGGTGGTGGACTCGTCTTCCTTGGAGGTTTTTAGACAGAGGCTAGATGATCATCTGACAGCAATGAAGATCTGTGAATTTAGGGGGAGGTGTTTGTGAGTTTCCTGCATTGTGCAGGGGGTTGGACTAGATGACCCTGGAGGTCCCTTCCAACTCTATGATTCTTCAGGAGGTGGTGGGCTCTCCTTCCTTGGAGGTTTTTCAACAGAGGCTAGATGGCCCTCTGACAGCAATGAAGATCCTGTGAATTTAGGGGGAGGGGTTTGTGAGTTTCCTGCATTGTGCAGGGGGTTGGACTAGATGACCCTGGAGGTCCCTTCCAACTCTAGGATTCTTCGGGAGGTGGTGGGCTCTCTTCCCTTGGAGGTTTTTAAACAGGCTAGATGGCCATCTGACAGCAATGAGGATCCTGTGAATTTAGGGGGAGGGGTTTGTGAGTTTCCTGCATTGTGCAGGGGGTTGGACTAGATGACCCTGGAGCTCCCTTCCAACTCTAGGATTCTATGATTCTTTGGGAGGTGGTGGACTCGTCTTCCTTGGAGGTTTTTAGACAGAGGCTAGATGATCATCTGACAGCAATGAAGATCCTGTGAATTTAGGGGGAGGTGTTTGTGAGTTTCCTGCATTGTGCAGGGGGTTGGACTAGATAACCCTGGAGGTCCCTTCCAACTCTATGATTCTTCAGGAGGTGGTGGGCTCTCCTTCCTTGGAGGTTTTTCAACAGAGGCTAGATGGCCATCTGACAGCAATGAAGATCCTGTGAATTTAGGGGGAGGGGTTTGTGAGTTTCCTGCATTGTGCAGGGGGTTGGACTAAATGGCCCTGGAGGTACCTTCCAACTCTATGATGGAGTAGGTACTCATCATCACTATGCTGATGGACAGGGCTTTTTTTGTATCAGAAACTTCTCTGCATATTAGGCCACACCTCCCTGACGTAGCCAATCCTCCTGGAGCTTATAGGAGGCCCTGTACAAAGAGCCCTGTCAATTGGAAGATTGGCTACATAACAGGGGTGTTTGGTGTGATATGCAAAGGAGTTCCTGCTACAAAAAAGGCCCTGAGTGATGGCACCCAAAGTCACGTGGTGGCTCTCCAGAGCCCCTGAACAAATGTCTGACAGGTGAGGTTAAATGGCTGAGGGGGAATCAGGTGAAACAAAAACCTTCCTGGCAAGACGGCAGCTGTGCTGGCTGTGAAGTCCAAGGGCCTAAAGCAGCCGGGGTCAAATTGACTCCTGCAGATGCTTGGTTCAGCTTTATTGCTGGGGAAGGAAGCTGGTGCGACTGCAAAAACGGCATCCCCGCTAACTCCACTTAGCTCAGAAGAGGGCCGCCTTTGGCTTAGCTGGGCCCCAGCATCTCTTGGGTCATTCTAGGACTGCTATTCCCTGGGCCTGGCGGGGGTTCTCCCACCCTGGGCCTCCTCCAACGCCATCGGTGCGATGACATCACCCACAAGTGACATCATCTCATCGTGCCGGCAACATCGCATGTCAGCCGCTGTAGGCGTTTCCAGGAAACTCTATGGTTTCCCCTGGACGCTCTAGCGATTTGGGAGGGAAAACTCTATGGTAGGTCATGGGGGGACTTGGCAATCCTAGATCATTTCCTATGTGAAATTACTCAATATAAAGTAATAATTAATTAATTGGCATCATGAAAGATTGCATGTATCATAATTTAATCATAATCCATACACCGCATCTCAGTGCTACACAATAATTCCAGCAATAATTCCAGTCACCAAAGAATAGAAGAATTACACTGTTGACATCATACACGATTAAGTGCACAAACCCTTAGGAGTGTAAACAATGTCCAGAAGTCCATGACTTTCATTCTTACTCATATCCCTTTCAGAATCAAATTCTGGGACTCAGTCCTATTTTTTTTTTTAAACGGAGCTGATGTATGAATTATGATCGACTTATGGTATGTGCAATCTTTCATGATACCAATGAATTGATTATTATTTTATACTGAGTAATTCCCATTTATATAGCGCACAGGAACGGTTCTTTTGACTTTGCTGCAATATGACACAGTGACTCCTCTCTGGATATTTAGCCATGGATCCCTTAGTCCCCCAAGGCTAAGCTACAGTGTCTGCCCTCGGAGCTCCCTGGCATGGATCCTCTGCCCTTAAAGACAATTCAGGCGCTGCAGTTGCACAGAACATTCTGGCCGGACTACTATCCGGTGCTAAACAGCAACTGCAGCTCCTGCCTACTCTGCAGACGCTCCCCAAGAATCAGTTACCAGGTTCAAGTCAAGTTTCCTCGCCATGCCCAGCGAAGCCCGCAATTGCACTGGAGGACGGCCTATCCTGCTCTGCTCCTCTGGACAGCAAAGCCTTCCGTGCCTATTTGTGCCCCCCCTCTGATGGTTCCCTAGTTGTGCAATGGACTCTGCCTTAGGGTCTTCCAAAGCCCGCCCCCCCACCTTTCCAGGCTGCTGAGATTCCACAAAAGAAGAAGATATTGGATTTATATCCCGCCCCTCCACTCCGAAGAGTCTCAGAGTGGCTCACAATCTCTTTTACCTTTCCCCCCCACAACAGACGCCCTGTGAGGTGGGTGGGGCTGGAGAGGGGCTCTCACAGCAGCTGCCCTTTCAAGGACAACCTCTGCCAGAGCTATGGCTGACCCAAGGCCATGCTAGCAAGTGCAAGTGGAGGAGTGGGGGATCAAACCCGGTTCCCTCAGATAAGAGTCTGCACACTTAACCACTACACCAAACTGTGCTTTTATACTCTTCATTTATCCAAACCAAAATGGAACATGCCAAGTCCCCAACATTTCAGGAGAGCCAGTTTGGTGTAGTGGTGAAGTGAGTGGACTCTTATCTGGAAGAACCGGTTTGATTCCCTTCTCCTCCACTTGCACCTGCTGGAATGGCCTTGGGCCAGCCATAGCTCTGGCTTCCTTCCCCACCCCGGCACTGCGTATCTCGTGGCTCATTCTTCTGCTCCTCTGCCCTCTTCTTCCGGCAGCTCCCCTGCTTTGTCCGATGTGAAGGGAGGGGGTGGGGGAAGGAAGCCGCCTCTGCTTGCCTGATACAGCAAAGCTGTTTTTAGCCAGCCTGTTGCTTGGGGGAATTTGAGCCAGGTGTGTTTATTGCAGGAGGTCAGCATAACCTCCCAGCAGTGGGAAGATTCACGAGGAAGCCAGCAGGACGGAGCCTCCTTGTGCTGCAAAACACGTCAAGCAGCCGGGAAGGTTTGCACAGTTCAAACTGCACCAATCAGTTACTTCGCAATTTGCAGCCACTTCACAGGCAGGACCTCCAAAGGAACCAGGGAGGCGAGAAGCTGTTGTGGACTCAAGAAATAGCTCAAGGCTTCAAAGAACAAAGTGAGAAAGCTAGGAAGAAGTTTTTCCTGCAGTTCCTGACATTTCTACTCCGAAGTTACCACAGTCTGAGACAACACATGGCAGGTAGAGGAGGATTTGGGACCGGAAGGTGTTTCTCTTGAACCCCCAAAAGAAAAATGAAGTCAGTCAGGCAGATCCATTCCAAAGGTTTTACTGATATCAGCAGGAGCTGGACCTCCCAAGGCAAGCTCAAAGTACAGAATTTTTTTAAAAAAGTATACCTCCCACGGCCAAAAGATCCTATCCCTCTTCCTCGACTGGCTCCAGTACAGAAGGCTTCCAATCTTCCCCAACTGCCTATTTCATAACACTGCACATTAGCTCCTCAATATGACCCCCACCCCCCTAACATATATCATATGATCATGTAAATGAAGCTATTACCTATGCTGGGCGTGTTAGTGAATATTTATGAAGCTATTATGGAGCCAGTTTGGTGTAGTGGTTAAGTGTGCAGACTCTGGGAGAACCGGGTTGGATTCCCCACTCCTCCACTTGCATCTTCTGGAATGGCCTTGGGTCAGCCAGAGCTCTCTTATCTGGGAGAACCGGGTTGAATTCCCCACTCCTTCACTTGCACTGCTGGAATGGCCTTGGGTCAGCCAGAGCTCTCTTATCTGGGAGAACCAGGTTGGATTCCCCACTCCTCCACTTGCAGCTGCTGGAATGGCCTTGGGTCAGCCAGAGCTCTCTTATCTGGGAGAACCGGGTTTGATTCCCCCTCCCTCCACTTGCACCTTCTGGAATGGCCTTGGGTCAGCCACAGCTCTCTTATCTGGGAGAACCGGGTTTGATTCCCCACTCCCCTACTTGCAGCTGCTGGCATGGCCTTGGGTCAGCCAGAGCTCTCTTATCTGGGAGAACAGGGTTGGATTCCCCACTCTTCCACTTGCACCTTCTGGAATGGGCTTGGGTCAGCCAGAGCTCTCTTATCTGGGAGAACCGGGTTTGATTCCCCACTCCTCCACTTGCACCTGCTGGAATGGCCTTGGGTCAGCCAGAGCTCTCTTATCTGGGAGAACTGGGTTGGATTCCCCACTCCCCCACTTGCACCTGCTGGCATGGCCTTGGGTCAGCCAGAGCTCTCTTCTCTGGGAGAACCGGGTTGGATTCCCCACTCCTTCACTTGCACCTGCTGGAATGGCCTTGGGTCAGCCAGAGCTCTGGCAGAGGTAGGGTGGCCAGACCGTCCCGGTCTCCCGGGACATTCCCGGATCTGGCCACCCAATCCCGGATCCCGGGCTGCCTATACCGGGACCATTAAAGGTCCCGGTTTAGGCAGCCCAGGAGCCGGTGGGCCGCGGGCGCGGGCGGGGAAGGCGGGGAGTGAGGGAGGGAGCGTCCCTGCGCCTGCGCAGGGCCCCTGCGCACGCGCAGGGACGCTCCCTTCCCTCACTTCCCCGCCTTCCCCCGCCCGCAGCGCGGGGCCCGGCGGCAGTGGTGGAGGCCTCTCCGTGGCCTCCGCTGGTCGCTGGAAGCCCTCCAGAGACTCTGGAGGGCCTCCAGCGACCAGCGGAGGCCGCGGAGAGGCCGCGGGGCACCCGGCGCTGGTCCCCGAAGGCCTTCCAGAGCCTCTGGAAGGCCTTCGGGGACCAGCGCCGGCCAGCGAAGGCTTCCCCCGCGGCCTCCGCTGGTCCCTGTAGGCCCTCCAGACTCTCTGGAGGGCCTGCAGGGACCATTGGAGGCCGCGGGGAAGCCGCGGGGCACCCGGCGCTGGTCCCGGAAGGCCTTCCAGAGCCTCTGGAAGGCCTTCCGGGACCAGCGCCGGCCAGCGAAGGCTTCTCCGCGGCCTCCGCTGGTCCCTGCAGGCCCTCCAGGAGTCTCTGGAGGGCCTGCAGGGACCAGCGGAGGCCGCGGGGGAAGCCGCGGGGCACCCCGGCGCTGGTCCCGGAAGGCCTTCCAGAGGCTCTGGAAGGCCTTCGGGGACCAGCGCCGGCCAGCGAAGGCTTCCCCGCGGCCTCCGCTGGTCCCTGTAGGGCCCTCCAGAGTCTCTGGAGGGCCTGCAGGGACCAGCGGAGGCCGCGGGGAAGCCGCGGGGCACCCGGCGCTGGTCCCGGAAGGCCTTCCAGAGGCTCTGGAAGGCCTTCGGGGACCAGCGCCGGCCAGCGAAGGCTTCCCCGCGGCCTCCGCTGGTCCCTGTAGGCCCTCCAGAGTCTCTGGAGGGCCTGCAGGGACCAGCGGAGGCCGCGGGGAAGCCGCGGGGCACCCGGCGCTGGTCCCGGAAGGCCTTCCAGAGGCTCTGGAAGGCCTTCGGGGACCAGCGCCGGCCAGCGAAGGCTTCCCCGCGGCCTCCGCTGGTCCCTGTAGGCCCTCCAGAGTCTCTGGAGGGCCTGCAGGGACCAGCGGAGGCCGCGGGGAAGCCGCGGGGCACCCGGCGCTGGTCCCGGAAGGCCTTCCAGAGGCTCTGGAAGGCCTTCGGGGACCAGCGCCGGCCAGCGAAGGCTTCCCCGCGGCCTCCGCTGGTCCCTGGAGGCCCTCCAGAGTCTCTGGAGGGCCTGCAGGGACCAGCGGAGGCCGCGGGGAAGCCGCGGGGGCACCCGGCGCTGGTCCCGGAAGGCCTTCCAGAGCCTCTGGAAGGCCTTCCGGGACCAGCGCCGGCCAGCGAAGGCTTCCCCCGCGGCCTCCGCTGGTCCCTGCAGGCCCTCCAGAGTCTCTGGAGGGCCTCCAGGGAGCAGCGGAGGCCGCGGGGAAGCCGCGGAGCAGCCGGCGCTGGTCCCTGGAGGCCAGCGCCGGCAGCTCCCTCCCTCCCTCGCCGCGACGCCGCCGCCGGAGGACTCCCCCGCCGCCGCCGCCGCTGGACTTCCGCCCGCCCTGGAATAAGGTAAGGGGGCCGAAAGCGGGGGGGGCGGGGGGCGGCCTTCCTTCCTTCCCTCCCTCCTCCCTCCCTTCCTTTCTTCCTTCCTTCCCTCCCTCCCTTGCCTTCCTTCCTTCCTTCCTTCCTTCCCTCCCTCCCCCTTCCTTCCTTCCTTCCTTCCTTCCTTCCTTCCTTCCTTCCTTCCTTCCTTCCCTCCCCCCTTCCTTCCTTCCTTCCCTCCCTCCCTCCCCTTCCTTCCTTCCTTCCTTCCTTCCTTCCTTCCTTCCTTCCTTCCTTCCTTCCCTCCTTCCCTCCTTCCTTCCTTCCTTCCTTCCTTCCTTCCTTCCTTCCTTCCTTCCTTCCTTCCTTCCTTCCTTCCTTCCTTCCCTCCCTCCCTTCCTTCCTCCCTCCCTCCCTTCCCTCCCTTCCTTCCTTCCTTCCCTCCCCTCCTTCTTCCTTTCTTCCCTTCTTCCCTCCCTCCCTTTCTCCCTTCCTTCCTTCCTTCCCTCCCTCCCTCCTTATGTTGTTATGTGATGCAGAGTGTTGGGACTGGATGGGCCACTGGCCTGATCCAACAGGGCTTCTCTATGTTGTTATGTGATGCAGAGTGTTGGACTGGATGGGCCACTGGCCTGATCCAACAGGGCTTCTCTTATGTTCTTATGTGACACAGAGTGTTGGACTGGATGGGCCACTGGCCTGATCCAACAGGGCTTCTCTTATGTTCTTATGTGACGCAGAGTGTTGGACTGGATGGGCCACTGGCCTGATCCAACAGGGCTTCTCTTATGTTGTTATGTGACGCAGAGTGTTGGACTGGATGGGCCACTGGCCTGATCCAACAGGGCTTCTCTCATGTTGTTATGTGATGCAGAGTGTTGGACTGGATGGGCCACTGGCCTGATCCAACAGGGCTTCTCTTATGTTGTTATGTGACGCAGAGTGTTGGACTGGATGGGCCACTGGCCTGATCCAACAGGGCTTCTCTTATGTTGTTATGTGACGCAGAGTGTTTGGACTGGATGGGCCACTGGCCTGATCCAACAGGGCTTCTCTTATGTTGTTATGTGACGCAGAGTGTTGGACTGGATGGGCCACTGGCCTGATCCAACAGGGCTTCTCTTATGTTGTTATGTGACGCAGAGTGTTGGACTGGATGGGCCACTGGCCTGATCCAACAGGGCTTCTCTTATGTTATTATGTGACGCAGAGTGTTGGACTGGAGGGGCCACTGGCCTGATCCAACAGGGCTTCTCTTATGTGACAATACTGACTTTGGTGGACCCAAGCACTGATTCAGTGTAAGGGAGCTTTGTGTTTGTGTCTTCTAGTGCAATTTTGTTCTCAGATCCTGTATTTACTTCATCAGTATATGGGATAAGGCACTTTCTCAACTGTGCTGCATAATGCAGCCTATTTATTTTGTCCTGTTGGCTCTGTTGGCTCTATCTGCGCCACCTTCATCACTTTCGGGGTGTGGATCCCCCAGTGGAGTGGTCTCCCGACTCCCTCCGCCGGCTGTTTCTGAGAGCCCTGCGCCCCCTCTTTCATTTGATATGTGTCCCGTGCGGGTGCCACCCTCCCGCCGGGAGATGCCGCAAAATGAGCCCCCTTGAGGCTTATGGCGGCAGGGCTCGGGGGAAGCGAGCTAGACTGCTGTTCTTTTGAGGGGTTATAGAGTGTTTCGAGCCCGTCCCTGTGGCATCGGTCCCATCGTTGTGGGGCCCAGGGGGCCGGCGCAGCAGCACGCTGAAGCAGCCTGTCGGTCACTTCCAGGTTCCTGTCCTGCATCTTGACCGGTGTTATTAGTGACAGGCTGCTTCGGCGTGCCGCTGCGCCGGCCCCCTGGGTCCCACAACGATGGGACCGATGCCACAGGGACGGGCTCGAAACACTCTATAACCCCTCAAAAGAACAGCAGTCTAGCTCGCTTCCCCCGAGCCCTGCCGCCATAAGCCTCAAGGGGGCTCATTTTGCGGCATCTCCCGGCGGGAGGGTGGCACCCGCACGGGACACATATCAAATGAAAGAGGGGGCGCAGGGCTATCAGAAACAGTCAGCGGAGGGAGTCGGGAGACCACCCCACTGGGGGATCCACACCCCGAAAGTGATGAAGGTGGCGCAGATAGAGCCAACAGAGCCAACAGGACAAAATAAATAGGCTGCATTATGCAGCACAGTTGAGAAAGTGCCTTATCCCATATACTGATGAAGTATATACAGGATTTGAGAGCAAAATTGTTTCCGGCGGTGATATTTGGGGGATTTTTGGGGACGTCACAGGAAGTGCTGTGAAGTCACTTCCTGTTTCCGGCAGGTGACGCGGGGGAAATGATGTCACAGGAAGTGATGCCACTTCCTGTTTCCGGTGGTGGCATGACATCACCGGAAGTGACGTCACCGGAAGTGACGTCACTTCCTGTTTCCGGCGGCGCGCGCGCTTCGCGCGCGCACAACCCCCCCCCCCCCCCCCCCCCGTGTCCCTGGCTGGCCTTCAGACATTATGGTCACCCTAGGCAGAGGTTGTCCTTGAAAGGGCAGCTGCTGTGAGAGCCCTCTCAGCCCCACTCACCTCACAGGCTGTCGGTTGTGGGGGGAGAAGTTATGGGAGATTGTTAGCTGCTCTGAGTCTCTGATTCAGAGAGAAAGCCGGGGTATAAATCTGCAATTCTTCTTCTTCTTCTATTAAGCAAGCTCAATTTCTCGCTGCCAAGATGACCTTGAGTTGTATCAAACTCTAAAACAGAGATGTTACTAGAATACGTAGCATCTCTAAGTTTCACTCCTGCTTCTCTGTTGGCTAAAGTTAACTCTTACACATTGGGTTTCACTTTGGCTCAAACATCAAAATCATTTCCCTCAAAGGCAAGTAACAGATGCGAGTCTGAGGCATTAGGCCCCTTTGTGGAGAGGAAATGAGTTGGAGGTGGAGGTGGTGGTGGTGATGACGACGACGACTACAACAACAAAAGTTCTGAGCAGATCTTGTAGAAAAAAGCCTTTTTTGGCCACTGTGTAAGACAGGATGCTGAACAGGATGGACCTTCACTGGTCTGACCCAGCAGGGCAATTCTGATGTTCTTCTCAAGGGAAGGCCTCAGCCTCTCTGCCCTGTTGTTGGCCCTCCAGAGGAACTGGTTGGCCGCTGTGTGAGACAGGAGGCTGGACTAGATAGACCCTCCCTGGTCTGACCCAGCAGGGCTCTTCTGATGTTCTTAGGAAGGCCTCAGCCTCTCTGCCCTTTTGTTGGCCCTCCAGAGGAACTGGCTCGCCACTATGTGAGGCAGGATGCCGGATTAGATGGACCCTCACTGTTCTGACCCAGCAGGGAACTTCTGATGTTCTTCTCAGAGGATGGCCTCAGTCTCTCTGCCCTTTTATTGGCCCTCCAGAGGAGCTGGCTGGCCAATGTGTGAGACAGGAGGCTGTTCTAGATGGGCCCTCCCTGGTCTGATCCAGCAGGGCTCTTCTGATGTCCTTCTCAGGGGAAGGCCTCGGCCTCTCTGCCCTGTTGTTGGCCCTCCAGAGGAACTGGCTGGCCACCGTGTGAGACAGGAGGCTGGACTAGATGGACCCTCACTAGTCTGACCCAGTAGGGCTCTTTTGATGTTCTTAGGAAGGCCTCGGCCTCTCTGCCCTGTTGTTGGCCCTCCAGAGGAACTGGCTGGTCACTGTGTGAGACAGGAGGCTGGACTAGATGGACTCTCCCTGGTCTGACCCAGCAGGGCTCTTCTGATGTTCTTGTCAGGGGAAGGCCTTGAACTCTGCCCTGCTGTTGGCCCTCCAGAGGAACTGACTGGCCACTGTGCGAGACAGGAGGCTAGACTAGATGGACACTCCCTGGTCTGATCCAACAGGGCTTTTCTGATGTTCCTATGATAAAAGAAGGCTGAAGAGTTCTGTCATCTTGTGATAAATGAGCACAACACCTGCAGGAGGGATCCTGGGTTTGGGCCACCTGCCCTCCCAAAGGGATGTGCGAAGAGAGCCCATGTCTGTGGCTTCCCAGAGAGGCAGGCAGTCCCCCCCCCCAACTTTCCTGCCAAAGTGCTCCCTCTGCAAAGATTCAACCTGCTGCCATCTACACAGAAAATGGCTCATTTGGGGACAAATTGGGCAGTTTCCATGGCAAATTGAAGCGGCTGGATGTTGCTTTTCTCTGCTGCTGATGGAGCTATCCAAAGGAGAGTGCTTCAGAAATCCCTCTCCTCTAGGGTAGCGACAACAAAAAGTTGTTAGCACCGCATTATGATGACTGGATGAAGATAAAAGAAAAATATTTAAAGATTTCTTGCAAGTGCTGCTGCTCTGGGAGAATTAATAAGCGACTTCTCCCCCCCTCCTTACTAGAAGGGAGCCTGAAGCTCATACCACTGAAGGATTCCCAGCCGCCGTGTGTTTCCAAGGGGCTGGTGAGTGGCTGAATCACTCCAGAAAACCTTCACGCTACTTATAGCTTTGGTGGAAGACTCCAAAACTGGACGGGCTGTGGCTCAGAGGCCTTTGCTGGCACGCAGAAGGACCCAGGTTCAGCCCCCGGCATCTCCACTTGAAAGGATCAGGTAGCAGGTACTGCTTGGAGAAGTGGGAGCCCCACCAACGTGAGATGGATGGACTCCAGAGGAGGGTGACGAAGATGGTGATGGGGCTGGAGACCAAGTCCTATGAAGAATGCTTATTCAATTTGCCGATGATACTAAATGGGAGGGGGGTTGCAAATACAGTAGAAGACAGAAACAGGATACAGGATGACCTTGACAGGCTGGAAAACTGGGCTAAAATCAATAAAATGAATTTTAACATGAATAAATGTGAAGTTCTGCATTTAGGTAGGAAAAATCCAATGCATGGTTATAAGATGGGGGAGACTTGTCTTAGCAGTCGTATGTGCGAAAAGGATCTAGGGGTCTTAGTGGATCATATGCTGAACATGATTCAACAGTGTGATGCGGTGGCTAAAAAGGCAAATGCAATTTTGGGCTGTATCAAGAGAAGTATAGTGTCCAGATCACGTGATGTGATGGTATCGCTTTACTCAGCTCTGGTGAGACCTCACCTGGAGTATTGTGTTCAGTTTGGGGCACCACATATTAAGAAGGATATAGACAAGCTGGAAGGGGTCCAGAGGAGGTCGACGAAGATGGTGAGGGGACTGGAGACCAAGTTCTATGAAAAAAGATTGAAGAAGCTGGGGATGTTTAGCCTGGAGAGGAGACGGATGAGAGGTGATATAATCACCATCTTCAAGTACTTGAAGGGCTGTCATAGAGAGGATAGTGTGGAATTGTTTTCTGTGGCCCCAGAAGGTAGGACCAGAACCAATGGGTTGAAATTAAATCAGAAAAGTTTCCGGCTCAACATTAGGAAGAACTTTCTGACTGTTTGAGTGATTCCTCAGTGGAACAGGCTTCCTCAGGAGGTGGTGGGCTCTCCTTCCATGGAGGTTTTTAAGCAGAGGCTAGATGGCCATTTGACAGCAATGAGGATCCTGTGAATTTAGGGGGAGGTGAGCTTCTTGCATTGTGCAGGGGGTTGGACTAGATGACTCTGGAGGTCCCTTCCAACTCTAGGATTCTATTCCATCCAGGAAGCCAGGAGGGCTCTCTGTTCACAAGACCTGAGCAGGGCTGTGGATGTTTAGGGGCATTTTGGAGGACATTAATTCATAGGGTCTCTGTTATGATTGTGGAATTCTGGGAGTTATTCCTGTCTGGCTCATTGGGGTATATAAGTTGGCCAATTTGGCCCATTAGGCAGTCTTAGTTTAACGAGTGCAATACTGTAATCACAATAAATCACTTTGCAACGTGCCTCCTCGTGTATGGAACCCCATCTTTAACAGTCCCCCTAAGGCAGAAGTCGTGGCCTGCAACAGACACAGACACACACCCGTGCCCAGCAGGTGATGTGGCAGCTCTGAGAGTCAGTGTGGGTGGATAACAGCGACTTCGACTGACCGAGGGTCTGGTTCACAAAAGCCTGCTTTGTGTGTTCCAAATGTACGGCTGGCACTGCAGGAAAGGCTCTGCCATCTGTCTGGGTTTGGTGCCTTGACTGAAGCCTGTCAAGAAAGGTCTCTTTGGACAACATTTCCACGGAGGAAAGGGCTCGCTCGCTCGCTCTTTTTTCCTTGCTGTTCCCAAGGTCACTGGCAACAGGTGCCACCCAGGTCTTGGGAATCCTTAAATTAAGCCCTTCTCTCAGTTTTGGAAAGCTGGAAAACTCCCTTGTCTCTCAGTCCCATGAGGCATTCCTGGGCCCTGAGGATACTCAAAAGAAGAAAAAGGGGGAAAAAAGAGGAGGAAGAGGAGGAGGTGGTGGAGGAGGAGGAGTTTGGATTTATACCCGCCTTTCACTACCCAAAGGAACCTCAGAGCGGCTTACAAATCTCCTTTCCCTTCCTCTCCCCCCCACAACAGACACCCTGTGAGGTAAGTGGAGCTGAGAGAGCTCTGACAGAAACTGCTCTTGAGAGGAACAGTTTTGAGAGATCTTGTGACTGACCCAAGGTCACTCCAGCAGGTGCATGTGGAGGAGGAATGGGGAATCAAACCTAATTCTCCCAGATTAGAGTCCGTGCAGTTAACCACTACACCAACTGGCTCTTCATGTTTCAGTCTGTCATAGAGGAGGATCTCCAGCACCTTTTGCTTTCATGGGAGGCCATCAGGGAGACTGTAGGCAAAAGTCCTGGGCTGCCACCCGCATGGGACAGAGGCAGCCTGGCTTCCTACATCCTTGTCTGTTCTGCAGTTGCAAAACTTGGCCTGTGCCTGGGAGAGTGGATTTGTCCCTGGGGTGCTCAGCCTTCCCTGCACCCATCCCCATCACCTCCAGAGAGTGGCAGCTGCCCCCGTGACAGCTGGCAGCCACCAGTTGGCAAAGAAAGCTCCCACGCTTGGTTGGCTGCAAAAGGCCCGGGCAGAAGGGGAGCTGCAAAGTCCATCTGACTGGCACCAGGCTCTCTCTCCACAGCTCCGCTTCCCTCTGCCAAGGCCTGCTGGGCCAGAGCTGGGGTTCACAAGAACACCACCCTCTGAATTGACGGGGAGCAGCGAGAGGCCTTCCATCCCCCCCCCCTTCGGAAAGGAGATCGGCCTTTGCCAAGAGATGGGGACATCTGCTGCACCGACAGGCCGGCCAGAGGGGAGGGAGGCTTTCCGAGGCTCCAGCTGCATTTTTAACAGACTCCAAATGTCCTACTTTCCTCCAGGACAGGAATTACGTTTTCGGAGCAGAACAGCACCAGAGCAATTAGTCACTTTTATGGCTGCCACGGAGGCACCGGACTGTGCGCATCTCTTCCTGCTCGACACATGGAACGTGAGGCACACCACAGCCAGGCGGGGGGGGGAGGGATAACTCCTGAGAAGCCCCTGTTCCAGGCAGAGGTCTCAACACTCATAGAAATAAAGTCATGCCTGCATTCTCGCCCCTGGGTCCGAATACGAGACAATCCGTTGAATGTGGGTCAGGTGGCAATTTCTCTCCAGGCCAGTTTTGCCAGAGAGCCTGGAGGGCTACGGGGTTTGGTTGTTGGTTTTTGCCAGTTTGGTGAAGTGTGCAGACTCTTATCTGGGAGAACCGAGTTTGATTCCCCACTCCTCCACTTGCAGCTGCTGGAATGGCCTTGGGTCAGCCATAGCTCTCTTATCTGGGAGAACCGGGTTTGATTCCCCACTCCTCCACTTGCAGCTGCTGGAATGGCCTTGGGTCAGCCAGAGCTCTCTTATCTGGAAGAACCGGGTTGGATTCCCCACTCCTCCACTTGCACCTGCTGGAATGGCCTTGGGTCAGCCAGAGCTCTCTTATCTGGGAGAACCGGGTTTGATTCCCCACTCCTCCACTTGCAGCTGCTGGAATGGCCTTGGGTCAGCCAGAGCTCTCTTATCTGGGAGAACCGGGTTTGATTCCCCTCTCCTCCACTTGCAGCTGCTGGAATGGCCTTGGGTCAGCCAGAGTTCTCTTATCTGGGAGAACCGGGTTTGATTCCCCACTCCTCCACTTGCAGCTGCTGGAATGGCCTTGGGTCAGCCAGAGCTCTCTTATCTGGAAGAACCGGGTTGGATTCCCCACTCCTCCACTTGCACCTGCTGGAATGGCCTTGGGTCAGCCAGAGCTCTCTTATCTGGGAGAACCGGGTTTGATTCCCCACTCCTCCACTTGCAGCTGCTGGAATGGCCTTGGGTCAGCCAGAGCTCTCTTATCTGGGAGAACCGGGTTTGATTCCCCTCTCCTCCACTTGCAGCTGCTGGAATGGCCTTGGGTCAGCCAGAGTTCTCTTATCTGGGAGAACCGGGTTTGATTCCCCACTCCTCCACTTGCAGCTGCTGGAATGGCCTTGGGTCAGCCAGAGCTCTCTTATCTGGGAGAACCGGGTTTGATTCCCCTCTCCTCCACTTGCAGCTGCTGGAATGGCCTTGGGTCAGCCATAGCTCTCTTATCTGGGAGAACCGGGTTTGATTCCCCTCTCCTCCACTTGCAGCTGCTGGAATGGCCTTGGGTCAGCCAGAGCTCTCTTATCTGGGAGAACCGGGTTTGATTCCCCACTCCTCCACTTGCACCTGCTGGAAAGGCCTTGGGTCAGCCAGAGCTCTCTTATCTGGGAGAACCAGGTTTGATTCCCCACTCCTCCACTTGCAGCTGCTGGAACTGCATTGGGTCAGCCAGAGCTCTCTTATCTGGGAGAACCGGGTTTGATTCCCCTCTCCTCCACTTGCACCTGCTGCAATGGCCTTGGGTCAGCCAGAGCTCTCTTATCTGGGAGAACCGGGTTTGATTCCCCACTCCTCCACTTGCACCTGCTGCAATGGCCTTGGGTCAGCCAGAGCTCTCTTATCTGGGAGAACCGGGTTTGATTCCCCTCTCCTCCACATGCAGCTGCTGGAACTGCATTGGGTCAGCCAGAGCTCTCTTATCTGGGAGAAACGGGTTTGATTCCCCACTCCTCCACTTGCAGCTGCTGGAAAGGCCTTGGGTCAGCCAGAGCTCTCTTATCTGGGAGAACCGGGTTTGATTCCCCACTCCTCCACTTGCAGCTGCTGGAATGGCCTTGGGTCAGCCATAGCTCTCTTATCTGGGAGAACCGGGTTTGATTCCCCTCTCCTCCACTTGCAGCTGCTGGAACTGCATTGGGTCAGCCATAGCTTTCTTATCTGGGAGAACCGGGTTTGATTCCCCACTCCTCCACTTGCACCTGCTGGAAAGGCCTTGGGTCAGCCAGAGCTCTTTTATCTGGGAGAACTGGGTTTGATTCCACTCCTCCACTTGCACCTGCTGGAATGGCCTTGGGTCAGCCAGAGCTCTCTTATCTGGGAGAACTGGGTTTGATTCCCCACTCCTCCACTTGCAGCTGCTGGAATGGCCTTGGGTCAGCCATAGCTCTCTTATCTGGGAGAACCGGGTTTGATTCCCCAGTCCTTCACTTGCAGCTGCTGGAATGGCCTTGGGTCAGCCAGAGCTCTCGCAGGAGTTGTCCTTGAAAGAGCAGCTGCTGTGAGAGCCCTCTCAGCCCCACCCACCTCACAGGGTGTCTGTTGCGGGGGGAGAAGATATAGGAGATTGTAAGCCGCTCTGAGTCTCTGATTCAGAGAGAAGGGCGGGGTATAAATCTACTATTCTTCTCCTTCTTCTTCACTGATTTGGCAGTGGCTGCTGATGGTCATGAGCCTCCTCCTGGGGCTGGCTCCTCTTTGACCCAAGCGAGAGCCACTTTCTGGCTGCGGGTGGTTTCCTGAAGCTCTCGGCAGGGGTGAGATTCTAGCAGGAGCTCCTTTGCATATTAGGCCACACACCCCTGATGTAGCCAATCCTCTAAGAGCTTACAAAAAAGAGTCTTGTAAGCTCTTGGAGGATTGGCTACCAGGGATGTGTGGCCTAATATGCAAAGGAGCGTCTGCGAGAATTCCACCCCTGATATTAGGCCACACCCCTGTTATGCAGCCAATCCTCCAAGAAATTGCAGGGCTCTTCTTACAGAGCCTACTGGACACTCTTGGAGGACTGGCTACATCAGGGGTTTGTGGCCTAATATGCAAAGGAGCTCCTGCTAGAATTCCACCCCTGCGAGTAAGGAAGGGGCCATAATCAAAGCGAGAACGGCCAGCCAGCCTCCCAGGATTGGCCTGCTTTAATTGACATTTCTGGGAGTGATTAATCTCGTGCTTGAGGAGGGTGACAGATGGATCATTCCGGCATCTGAGCCCAGCATCTGAGCCCAGTTATTCACGGGCAAGATGGAGAGAGGCTGCGCAGAAACATCCGTGGACTCGGAGTGTTCTGATCGTCTCTCTTAATATATCCTGAACTGGCTCTTGAGACAGCAATTCAGACGCAATCTCATTTTGTCTTGAACTTTTGTGGGACACAGAATGACAATCATTGCAAATTTTGCTGAGCTGGGAGACACTCCAGGGATGAGAAAGGAAGAGCCAGCAAGAGAGAGAGAGAGATTTCAAAAACGCTGAGGCCATCACATCTCCCTCGGAGCGATCAGGAGATGGCAGAGGTGAAGTCCATCCGCCCAGGAGAGGGTCCATCTCCATCGGGCTGGCAGGGAGCCGGTCTCATCAAGAAACACTTGCCTGAGACCCGCTGGGCAAAGGTGACGGATTGCAAAGAGGGCTATTTTAAGCTGGCATTCTGGTGGGGGGAAAGCAGCCTCTCTGGGAATAAATAATATTTGGAGCTGCAAGCAAAACTAGAACGTTTTGCTCTTTTATCTCACACCTGCACAGCCACCTCCCTGCAGGGCTCTGAGGCAACGTGTGAGTGAGTGCGTGTGTGTGTGTGTGTGTGTGTTGTGCTGCCTCCGGGCCTTCCTTCGCATCCCCGCCTGCTCTTTGCTGCCCCCAGAGCCCCCTCGCCTTCGAATTCTTAGTTGGACCCCAAGAACAGGAGGGCTGGATTGTATTTCATAGAATGACGGAACAGTCTAACAGGGGGGCCCTTTAGACAAAGCGGCAGTTTTCACTTAGACATAAATAGAGTCTCTTTGGAAGTATAACAGTGCAAAGTTCATAAGCGTAATGGTTTCAGATAGGTCTCCTCTGTTCTTTAAATGTTTTTTAAATAGGCCTAGCCAGGGCTTTTTCTGTGGCAGGAGCTGCTTTGCGTGTTAGGCCACACCCTTCTTATGTAGTCAGTAGGATTGCCAAGTCCAATCCAAGAAATATCTGGGGACTTTAGGGGTGGAGCCAGGAGACTTTGGGGGTGGAGCCAGACCAAGGTTGTGACAAGCATAATTGAACTCCAAAGGGAGCACTTGGCATCATGTTTAAAGGGACCGCATATCTGTTAAAATGCCTTCCCTCCATTGGAAATAATGGATAGGGGCACCTTCTTTGGGGGCTCATAGAATTGGACCCCCTGGCCCACTCTTTTTGAAACGTGGAGGGTGTTTTGAGGAAAGGCATGCTGACAATTTGGTGCCTCCACCTCAAAAAACAGTCCCCCGGAGCCCCAGATACCCGTGGATTAATTCTTCATTATTCCCTATGAGAATCGGTCTTTCTAGGGAATAATGGAGTGCCCAGCAGACATTTCCCTTCCCCCCTCCCCGAACTCCATAATGGACATTTCCCTCCCTGCTTTCTGATGACCCTGAAGCGGGGGGGGGGAAGGCCTCCAAACTGGGGGGGGTCCTCTGCCTCCACCTGGGGATCGGTAACCCGAGTAGCCAATCCTTCAAGAGCTTACAGGGTCCTTATACAGGGCCTACTGTAAGCTCTTAGAGGATTGGCTAAGTCAGGGGGTGTGGCCTAATATGCAAAGGAGTTCCTGCAACCAAAAAAAGCCCTGGGCCTTGCCACAAAGGTTGTTTTCTCCCTGGCCACCTGGGCTCAGGTGAGGACGACTTCCTCAAAGCTGGATTCCCTGACTTGCCACGTTGGCTCATGACTTCCACACAGGACAAGGATGTCTTTCACAGTGGCTCCTTCCTCACCCACTCAGCTGTCTTCCCTCAGACACTCTCCCGTCTCTCTCACAAAGCCACTCTTCTTTCCAGGCCAGCAATTCTGCATCCCCCCCCCAAACAGCTGCCAACCTATCAGAACGCCCTCTGATCCCCCACCCAGACCCCCCCCCTTTCTTCCTCTAGAGGCTTGAATTTTAACCGACTGCAACGTGCAATAAATACAACACACGCACAAGATCTCCATATCACAATCCCACAGAAGCCACTGGGGAAATTAGGAACGGCTTTGAAGCCCTTTCAGATCGCCCTATCACCAACAGGGGCTCATCTGTAGGGAGACATTTCTGTGTCCTTCCCATTTCCTTGGGAGGAGCCATGGCTTGGGGGCGGAGCATCTGCTTGGGGTGCAGAAGGTCCTGTGTTCAGACTCTGCCACACCTTGTGGGGTGGATGTGAAGGACTGTTGACAGAGAATTTGGCAGACAGAGCCACTGCCAGATTGAGCTGCCAATCCTGGAAGAAGAAGAAGAAGAAGAAGAAGAAGAAGAAGAAGAAGAAGAAGAAGAAGAAGAAGAAGAAGAAGAAGAAGAAGAAGAAGAAGAAGAAGAAGAAATTGGATTTATACCCCACCCTTCACTCTGAATCTTAGAGCAGCTCACAATCTCCTTTCCCTTCCTCCCCCACAACAGACACCCTGTGAGGTGGGTGGGGCTCAGAGAGTTCTCCCAGCAGCTGCCCTTTCAAGGACAACTCCTGAGACAGCTATGGCTGACTCAAGGTCATTCCAGCAGCTGCAAGTGGGGGAGTGGGGAATCCAACCCAGTTCTCCCAGATAAAGCTCTGATTGGCTGATTACAGACCGTCACCGTTATCAGCCATTCAGTATAAGGCTGCTCCATGAGTTCTTACGAGTCCTAGTCAGCTCCTGAGCCATGTCTGGAAATGTTGTCCGACATTCTTTCCCTTTCCGAGTTCTAGATCAAGCTGGCAGAGTATTGTTTTGCTGTGGAACTTATTTGTTTGGGGGGAGGAAATGAGGGCCGCCATATTTGATTGTGTTGAATCCGTCTCAATCCCACTCTGTCTGCAAGCAGAATGGTCGAAGGCAGCTGTTCTCACATTGTGGTACTATTCAGCATGAACAGGGACTCTTGCAGACCAGTAACACATAGCATCTACCCATCATGCAGTAAAGACTTAACACTGCCCCAGTTACAGAGAACAGCTACATGACTTTTTGACCCAGCAACCACTAGATGGGTGGGAAGATTATGAGTCTAGCTACCCAGACAAAGGTCAGAGGGACTTTCTCAAATGTGAGGAAACAGATGTTCTTACATCTGTCACCTTGAGACAAGTTATTTCCGGATAATTGTCATGGTAGATTTCGGTATTTCGGTAAATGTTTCGCATGTCCCTTGTGCAAGTCTTGTGATTGTGATGACAAAATCTGAGACCAAAATCCTATAAAAATAAAGACTGCTGGCTTGCAAGCTGAGCAATTCTCCCAGGACATGTGTCTTGTGTGGTTGCTTCCTACATCACATGGCTTGCTGCTCTCCAGCGTGGCTATCAGAGAAGACAGAAATGGGATGCAGCTCTCCTGAGAGCCACCTGGGGCCCCAGACAAAGACACACACCTCGCCCCATTACTGTGCCCCAAGACAAGTGTCCTAACTATACAGATCGCTTGGCCTGCTGTTCCCACGAAGGGAATGAAAGTTGCTCATTAAGTAAGAAAAAGGGGGGAGGCCAGGATTCTTGAAGAACAGATTTTACTGAGAATGTTGCTCTGCACAAATTGCGAGAGGGCAAAAAGACAGAAAGAAAGAGCTACCAGAGAGATTCCGCAGCCAAAAGATCTAGACGGAACCCTGAATCACACTGTAAACAAAACAGGTGAGACAGATTATCTCGGAATAAGCTCCATTGAATAAAGTGAGAAATTTTCAGCCTTCTTCAAAAAATATTCAGCCGAGAAAACACTTCAAAATATTTTTACTCACTCCTGACAAAAAGGTACACACACAACAACATGAAGATGAGTAATGGTGGGAAGGAAAACGGGAAATATGTGAAAGTTGGTCCTGCCTTCCAGGGATGGGAATGCCCCCCCCACCCCACCAGTAACTTTTTTGCCCCTGTTTTAAAAGAAGAAGTCCCCTTCCATTTCTCTTTGCAAATAAATCAGCAACCCTGTTTGTGACTCCAGTCCTTGCAGCTGTTTTACATGATGAATCACTGGCTGGTGCTCTAGGGAGAGAATAGGAAGGCCTGGGGAAACTCACCTGCCTCTGAGCAGCTACAGAGTGCAATTTTGAAATGTTGCTGAATCCCCCTCCCTTCGAATTTGGACAGGACAATTCCTTTTTTTAAAAGCCCCAAATTCCTAAAAAAAAGTGGGAAAGAAGCAGATTGTTGGATTTCTTGAAGAAGCTGGGTGAAGAAGAAATAAGAAAACGTCTCTGGATAACAGACATCTGCAAATAGATTTAGCACTGAACAATGTATACGTTAAAAGACTACCTGTTAATTGAGTACCGCTTATGTCAGGGTTGTCAAACATGCGGCCCGGGAGCCAAATCAGGCCCCAGAGGGCTCCTCTCAGGCCCACGAACAAGTCTGCTTCCTTCTCCCTCTCTCTTGCTTCCTTCAGTTATCAGAGACTGTTAAATAAACACTTTAATTGTGTTTGTCTGTGTACTTTCTAAAGTTTATGCCTCCACTTCGGCTCAGCCCAACAAGGCCTCATTTATGTTGGCTCCAGACCTCATAACAAATGAATTCGACACCCCTGACTTTTGTGTTTCCATCATGTGCTTCTTTTGAGCAGGAACGCACAGGAACACTGTTCTGGCTGGCTTGGTGTCAGAGGGTGTGGCCTAATACGCAAATGAGTTCCTGCTGGGCTTTCTCGACAAAAAAGCCCTGTCTGGAACAATGATGCTATCAGGGGGTGTGGCCTAACATGCAAATGAGCACCTACCTTTTTTGGCAGAAAAAGCCCTGTGTAACCCCGCCCCTTCTCTCCAGAGGGGACCAAAAATGACTCATGTCATTCCCCGCACAACAGCCCTGTAAGGTGGGCGGGGCTGAGAGGGGGTGTCTTTCCCTGTCCTCATGCTCCTTCTCATCTGCAGGGGAGGAGAGGGAAACGCCTCCAGGCCTCTGCCTCCAGTTGTAATTCATCACCTGCATCCTTTTTGTGAGCAAAGGGAGGGATGTCGACATAAAAAGGTGCCATGAGACTTCTTCCGGGGGGGGGGGGGTGAGGAGGCTGCTTAAAATAGAACCTTCCCCCCAACAGGGCAAGCAGCAGCAGCAGAGTGGGATGGAGTTCTCCATGAAGGCCTGGATTTGGCCTCCTCTTTCCCCTGGATGGAGAATATCAGCTGCTCCCTCTCAAAGCAGTGCAGAAAAGCTGCCTTGTAGCCAGGGCTCCTCTGCAGAGGCTGCGGGGTGGAGGGAGAGAGAAAGGTCTTCCCCAAGAACTTCTGCCTTGATCTGGCAAGCCGATCAGACGCAGGTGGGGGGGGCACTGCCTTTCAACAGGAAGACAAAGGCCTTGCCATGAAGCAGAACAAGCCAAAGGGAATATCCCCCCTCCGTGCCAGCAAAGGCAAAACACCCCGGTTTCCTTGCAGTGGGCCCTCGCGTGGCCTTCAGTCCTGCGAGCGACTCTGTCCATCTTTTCTTTCTTTCTTTCATAGAATCCTGGATTTGGAAGGGACCTCCAGGGTCATCTAGTCCAGCCCCTTACACAATGCAGGAAACCCACAAACACCTCCCCCTAAATTCACAGGATCCTCATTGCTGTCAGGTGGCCTCTGTTGAAAAACCTCTAAGGAAGGAGAGCCCACCACCTCCCAAGGAGGAAGCCTGTTCCACTGAGGAATCGCTCTAACGGTCATAGAATCCTAGAGTTGGAAGGGACTTTCAGGGTCATCTAGTCCAAAGGGGGGGATTAAAACTGGATAGTTTTAATGTTAAGATTTTAAGGTTTTTAGGTTTTTTAAATGTTTTGACTTTTAAATGTATTAACTTTGTACCTTGTTTATTGTTTTGTCGTTGCTGTGAGCCACCCTGAGCCACTTTCTGGGAAGGGCGGGATATAAGTTATAGAATAAATAAATAAATAAATAAACCCCCTGAACAATGCAGGAAACTCACAAACACCTCCCCCTAAATTCACAGGATCTTCATTGCTGTCAGATGGCCGTCTAGCCTCTGTTGAAAAACCTCCAAGGAAGGAGAGCCCACCACCTCCCAAGGAAGCCTGTTCCACTGAGGAACCACTCCAACAGTCATAGAATCCTAGAGTTAGAAGGGACTTTCAGGGTCATCTAGTCCAACCCCCTGAACAATGCAGGAAACTCACAAACCCCTCCCCCTAAATTCACAGGATCTTCATTGCTGTCAGATGGCCATCTAGCCTCTGTTGAAAAACCTCCAAGGAAGGAGAGCCCACCACCTCCCAAGGAGGAAGCCTGTTCCACTGAGGAACCTCTCTAACTTCTTCATAATATTTAATCAAAAACTCTTCTGATATAATTTCAACTCAATGGTTCTGGTCTGACCTTCTGAGGCCATAGAAAACACGCCGTCCCTATATCAGGAGTGGCCAACAGTAGCTCTCCAGATGCTTTTTGCCGAAAACTCCCATCAGCCCCAGCCAGCATGGCCAATGGCTGAGGCTGATAGGAGTTGTAGGCAAAAAACATCTGGAGAGCTACCGTTGGCCACCCCTGCCCTATATGACAGCCCTTCAAGTACTTGGTGATCACATCACCTCTCAGCCGCCTCCTCTCCAGGCTAAACATACCCAGCTCTGCCAACCTTTCATATTTGTGAAGATATCTGTGAAGTTCCTGTGTCGTGCCTGCATCCTACACAGGGTACACTGAGCCCATGAGGGGAAAGGGCGGCATATAAGCCTACTAAATAAATAAATGAATTGTGCATGGGGTTAGACTAGATGACCCTGGAGGTCCTTTCCAGCTCTAGGATCCTATGGGGAGTGATGGGCCAGGTGACTGGAGAAGGCAAAGGCTGTCCCAATTTTTAAAAGGGGGGGAAGGAGGATCTGGGGAACTGCAGGCTGGTCAGTTTAACCTCCATTCCAGAGAGAATCTTGGAGCGGATTTTTAAAGGGCTGATTTGTAAACATCGAAGGGTAACTTGGAGATAAGAAGTTGTCTGCGGGGATTTGTCCCTAATGGGGCCTGTCAGACTCGTCTCATTTCCTTTTGGATTGTGTGACAGGTTTGGCGGATGCTGCGGATATTGTGTGTCTGGGTTTTAGTGAGGCCTTTGATAAGGTTCCCTGTGATGTTTTGATGGGCAAGTTGGAGGGCTGTGGAGGAGCTTTTAGGATGGCCAGGAGGATAAGGGATTGGTGGGAGAATCGCACCAAGGCGGGCCAGTCAAGGTCTCCTTGTCTGATTGGAGGGCAGTGCCTACTGGAGTGCCCCAGGGCTCGGTTTGGGGCCCAGTGTTTTTAAAAACATATTTGTGTCAATGATCTAGACAAGGGTGTGTAAAGACAACTCGTTACATTTGCTGAGGACACCAAGTTGGGTGGAGTAGCAAACACTCTGGAAGAGAGAGGTAAAATACAACCAGACTTGGATATGCTGGAAAAATAAGCTAATGTGAACAAGACGTGATTTAATAAAGATGAATATGAGGTTTTGCATCTGTGTAGGAGAAGGATATCCTTCTAAGCAGTACCATACGTGAGTGGGATCTGGGGGTTTCACTGGGCTGCAGATGCAGCATGAGCAGCCAGTGTGATGCAGCATCAAAGAAGGCAAATTCAGTTTTAGGGTGTATCAACAGATGCATAGCACCTGGGACACAGTAGTAACCACTGTATCCTGCTCTGGCCAGAGCCCCTTGGAAGTCTTGTGGAGAGCCAGTTTGGTGTAGTGGTTAAGTGTGTTGACTCCTATCTGGGAGAACCGGGTTTGATCCGCCACTCCTCCACTTGCACCTGCTGGAATGGCCTTGGATCAGCCAGAGCTCTCTTATCTGGGAAAACCGGGTTTGATTTCCCACTCCTCCACTTGCACCTGCTGGAATGGCCTTGGGTCAGCCATAGCTCTCTTATCTGGGAGAACCGGGTTGGATTCCCCACTCCTCCACTTGCACCTGCTGGAATGGCCTTGGGTCAGCCAGAGCTCTCTTATCTGGGAGAACCGGGTTTGATTCCCCACTCCTCCACTTGCACCTGCTGGAAAGGCCTTGGGTCAGCCAGAGCTCTCTTATCTGGGAGAACCGGGTTTGATTCCCCACTCCTGCACTTGCACCTGCTGGAAAGGCCTTGGGTCAGCCAGAGCTCCCTTATCTGGGAGAACCGGGTTTGATTCCCCACTCCTCCACTTGCAGCTGCTGGAATGGCCTTGGGTCAGCCATAGCTCTCTTATCTGGAAGAACCGGGTTTGATTCCCCACTCCTCCACTTGCACCTGCTGGGATGGCCTTGGGTCAGCCAGAGCTCTCTTCTCTGGGAGAACCGGGTTTGATTCCCCACTCCTCCACTTGCACCTGCTGGAATGGCCTTGGGTCAGCCAGAGCTCTGGCAGAGGTTGTCCTTGAAAGGGCAGCTGTTGTGAGAGCCCTCTCAGCCCCACCCACCTCACAGGGTGTCTGTTGTGGGGGAGGAAGGGAAAGGAGATTGTGAGCCGCTCTGAGACTCTTTGGAGTGGAGGGCGGGATATAAATCCAATATCTTCTTCTTCTTCTTGTGTCCAGTTCTGGAGGTCTTTTTACAGAAAGGATATGGCAACCTTAGAGGGGGTGCAGAGGAGAGGGATGCGGATGATTGGGGAGGGGAGGGTTGGAGACAGAGACTTATGAAGAAAGGCTGTGGGATTTGGGAATGTTCAGCCTGGAGAAGAGGGGGTTGAAGGGGGATAGGATCACTCTTCTTGAATATCTGAAGGGCTGTCATTTAGAGGAGGAGGGCAGGGAGCTATTTCAGTTAGCAGTGGAGGAGAGGGCTCGTAATAATGGGTTTAAATGATAGGTGGGGAGATATCAGCTGGAGATTCGCCTGCTGTCTTGCTGGTGCCTGTTCACAGATAAATAGTACAAACAGTGGATACTCAGTACAGATTAGAAAAAACAACAAAAACTGAATAGCGCAAAAGACATATATTCTAAAAGATCTAGTACCAAACGCTAAACTAGATCACCATGAAGTCAATATCATATAAAAGTCCAATGTGAAGATAAAATCCTCAATATCCATCGTTCCTTGACGTGAATCCAAGGAAAGTAGCCATCAACGTAACAACGTAGCTGTTATGTCTTGTAACATAAGCTGATGTACCGCATGGCGATCGCTACAGAGGTGACCCCAGGGTCCCCAGATGTAGCTCGCTAGACGCCCCGCCCATCAAGATCTGTGGCAGGAAGTTTGACTGACCAGGATTGGACTGGGGGACAGTTCTGGGGAATGTATATAAGCGGTACCCGGCCCGCGTGTTCCCTCTCTTGTAATGGACTACTGAATAAAGGATGTTGCCTTCAAACCGTCTCGCAACTCAGTACATTACAGTAGCAAAAGGTTAGTCCACCTGATCCCTTTTATCTGTGACCGAAGAGACGTGAGAACCCAGGCAGTATAACAACAATATGTTTATTGTAAGTGGTCACGAACAAACAAGGGGGTGGTAACTTTTATCGCAATAGTGAACATGGAAAAACAGTAAAGGCGGTACAAAGAAAAAAATAATAAAAGCCCTGACGCAACTAACTACATGTTCCCTTCCTTCTGATTCCAGTTGACTCACCATTCCTTGGATGAGGGAGCTCTCATGATTGCAGCCTTTCTCCAGCCCAGCTCTTTTCCAGAGAGAACTCTCTTGACTGCAGCCTTCCCCAGAGAGAACAACCCTCCCTCTCTAGCTGGGCCTTTTTGCCCCTTCCTTCCAGGTTCCACCCCTTTGGGCAAGTTTTCCCTCCGAAACTTCTGCCCACCCAATCGGAGGGACAGAAGGGATCCTGGGAAATGTAGGCCCTGTAGCTACTCTGATACAGGCTTCCCTGGAGGCCTAGGATCATGGCAGGGCCAATGAAGATTCCTATCCAGAGGAAACAACATTAGGTGTTAAGAAGCACATCAACATGTGAATCAGGCCACTGGTCTAAGGAGGTCAGTCTTGTCTCCTCTGGCTGGCAAGAGTTCTCCAGGGTCTCAGGCTAAGGCCTTTCCCATCACCTCCTGCCCCTGGTCCTTTTACCTGGAGATGCTGCTGGGGATTGAACCTGGGACCTTCTGCATGCCAAGCAGAGGCTCTGCCACTGAGCCACAGCCCCCAGTTCCTCCTGCTGCTTAAGAACATAAGAACATAAGAGAAGCCATGTTAGATCAGGCCAATGGCCCATCCAGTCCAACACTCTGTGTCACACAGTGGCAAAAAATTTATATATATATATATACACACACACACTGTGGCTAATAGCCACTGATGGACCTGTGCTCCATATTTTTATCTAAACCCCTCTTAAAGGTGGCCATTCTTGTGGCCGCCACCACCTCCTGTGACAGTGAATTCCACATGTTAATCACCCTTTGGGTGAAGAAGTACTTCCTTTTATCCGTTTTAACCTGGCTGCTCAGCAATTTCATCGAATGCCCACGAGTTCTTGTATTGTGAGAAAGGGAGAAAAGTACTTCTTTCTCTACTTTCTCCATCCCATGCATTATCTTGTAAACCTCTATCATGTCACCCCGCAGTCGACGTTTCTCCAAGCTAAAGAGCCCCAAGCGTTTCAACCTTTCTTCATAGGGAAAGTGCTCCAGCCCTTTAATCATTCTAGTTGCCTTTTTCTGGACTTTCTCCAATGCTATATCCTTTTTGAGGTGCGGCGACCAGAACTGCACACAGTACTCCAAATGAGACCGCACCATCGATTTATACAGGGGCATTATGATACTGGCTGATTTGTTTTCAATTCCCTTCCTAATAATTCCCAGCATGGCGTTGGCCTTTTTTATTGCAAACGCACACTGTCTTGACATTTTCAGTGAGTTATCTACCACGACCCCAAGATCTCTCTCTTGGTCAGTCTCTGCCAGTTCACACCCCATCAACTTGTATTTGTAGCTGGGATTCTTGGCCCCAATGTGCATTACTTCGCACTTGGCCACATTGAACCGCATCTGCCACGTTGACGCCCACTCACCCAGCCTCAACAGATCCCTTTGGAGTTCCTCACAATCCTCTCTGGTTCTCACCACCCTGAACAATTTAGTGTCATCCGCAAACTTGGCCACTTCACTGCTCACTCCCAACTCCAAATCATTTATGAACAAGTTAAAGAGCATGGGACCCAGTACCGAGTTATGAACAAGTTAAGGAGTACGGGACCCAGTGCTTTCGTCTTCTAGTTGGGGCAGCTGATCACAGCATGAACTGGATCCTCTGCTGTTCTTGCCCCACGCTCTGGGACAGCCTTCTGGAGGCCACGGTGTTCCACTTGGCCACAGGCCCATTCTTTTAGGAAGGATTTTCTGTTTAGTTTAATACGTTCTTCTTAATATTTTATTGTCTTTTAAACTTGTTTCTAATGTAAGCCTCGTTGGAATAATTTGGAAAAAATGGGGCATAATTTTAATCAACACTAAATAATTAAATAGCAGTCATTCAATTAACAGGGGAAGCGAGGAACCGTTGGCTACAGACGCAACTCAGCTCCGATGCTGAAGCCAGAAGGCCTTTGGCTGTCCGGGGCCGTCCCTCCCCCCAAATGCAGGGTGTTCTGGTGAAAGCAGGGCTTTTGGGGAACAGGAAGGCACCTGGGGGTGTGGCCTCATAGGCAAAAGAGTTCCTGCCGGGCTTTCTCTGCAAGGGTGGAAGGGTTTGCCTGCTGGAGAGTGCTCCCAGGCCAGGGGTTCTCCAGTATGGGGAAGGCAATATGCGTGGAGAAGGCAGGGGCTTCAGATTCAAGCCCTCGGCAGAAGTGGGTCCATGCAGATATGCAGTTCATGCGCTCCGTGTGGCCAGAAGGCTTTCTTGGCTGGAGAACAGGAAGTGGTGAGGGGAAGAAGGAGCCTTCTGGTCTAAGGAGAGTCCTTCTGGGCCGGGGTCTCCCTGCCTGCTTGCCTGGTGGTCCCAGAGAGCAGGAGGCCGCAGGGGCAGGTGGGAAACAGTGGACCCCACACGGGGTCCTGGCTGAGCAGCCTCCTCTTCCTCCTCCAGGGCCAGCCAGGCCTCCCTTCCCATGCAGAGCTTCTTTGCGCAGCATCTTTGTCTCCTTCGTGGCAGCCCTTCTGCCGCCCCCACGCTAGTTGGGGGGGACCTCCTGCTTAACCTAGAAGGAGGTTCAGGGGGGGGGGCAGAGGAGCAGCCTCAGCCAGCACATCCCCATGATAAAAAACGAGGTTGCCAATTCCCAAGTGAGGACAGGAGATCTCAGAACTACAACTACTCTCCAGATGGATTAGTTCCCCTAGAGAAAATACCCTCTGTGACATCACACACACACACACACACACACACGCACCCCACGGAGCTCCCTCCCTCCCTCCCGCCCAGGGGCTGCACTTTCCAGGTACCAGAATGCTCTGGAATGATCCAAAGATCAGAGCAATTTGGCAACAGAATCCGTCCTCTGAAGGGGGGGGGAGCTCTCCCAGGAAATGCTGGGCAGCCCCCTGTCCAGAATGGGGCTGGGCTGGATGGGATGGTTGCCACCTTCCAGGTGGGGCCTGGAGATATCACAGCATTGGAACTGATCTCCAGAGATCCATTCCCCTGGAGAAAACGGCTTCTCTGGAGGGTGGGCTCTGTGACATTTGACCCTGCAGGCCCCTCCCCCTAGGCTCCACCCCCAAAAAAGATCTTCAGGGATTTCCCACCCTGGAGTAGGCAGTGCTACCAGATGGCTTGCAAGACCCCTTCCTGCTCGAGGAAACTCCGCTGTACCAAGTGCTTTAAACCAGGGGTCCCCAACCCCCGGGCCGCGGACCAGTACCGGGCAGTGGCCTGTTAGCAACTGGGCCATGAGTTGTGTAATTATTGCATTATATATTACAGTGTAGTAGTAATAATAATGACATTGGATTTATATCCCACCCTCCACTCTGAATCTCAGAGTCTCAGAGCGGCTCACAATCTCCTTTCCCTTCCTCCCCCACAACAGACACCCTGTGAGGTGGGTGGGGCTGAGAGGGCTCTCACAGCAGCTGCCCTTTCAAGGACAACTCTGCTAGAGCTCTGGCTGACCCAAGGCCATTCCAGCAGGTGCAAGTGGAGGAGGGGGGAATCAAACCCGGTCCTCCCAGATAAGGGTCCACACACTTAAACACCACACCGAAGTAATAGAAATAAAGTGCACAATTGCCGGTCCATGGAAAAATTGTCTTCCACAAAACTGCTCCCTAGTGCCAAAAAGGTTGGGGACCTCTGCTTTAAACGAGCCGTCTCATCCTCCCACCAGCCCTGCAAGGTAGTCCACGAAGGCTTTCCTGTAGAAGAATGGGTGGCCGGAGCTGAAGGGGGTGGCTCTCTCACCATAATATCTTTATGCAAGTGGGGAGGGGGATTTCTTTATGCAGGTTAGCTCAGGGGACCACGTGGCCATGCTCCCAATTCAGACGCAAGATCCCAGCGCCCTCCGTAGCAGTGCAAGGAGCCAACTTCCTTTCAAAATAAATTGATAAGTAGGCATGAGGTGAAGGAGCGGTTAATAACTGGGAAGAAAAAGCACATTTCTGGCAATTAAGAGTGCGAAAGCTCCACTTGATGATGATGTGAGGAGCAGGCTCCGTGGAGCTGTCCCAGAGTGGCATCAACCTGCCATGGTGAGCAGATGGTCTTTGAAAGCGTGTCGGGCACGGCATTGATCTTCATTGGAGTGCTCAGGTTTAACAACCAGTTGTGCAAAGTTCATTAAAAGACCATCTTTCCTGGGCGGCGCACTCCCTCCCCGCATCACGCCAGCATCATTAAGCGTAATTTCTGATTAAGTCGGAGAGCAAGCAGCTCTTGAGCATTGGAGAAGGGCTCAGGATTTCTGTCCCAAAGGCAGACGCACCCAAGAGAGCCCGAACAGCCTGCCAGGCTGGGGTTCCCAAAGGCAAATGGAAGCCCCTTTCCCCCCCCCACCCCGGGATGGATCCTGCCTGGGCCGTGGCTCTAGACTAAGGAGGACACAT